>NC_039365.1:158703586-159010177 GCF_003573695.1 Papaver somniferum | reverse complement strand
TTATCGACCACTAGTCCCCTTGTATATGCCAGTTGTGTTGATATTATTCAGACCAGTATCTCAGTCCATTAGGATAGGTTCACCTTGGCAGAGGCCTTCAGAAAGATATGGGAAACACCGTTCACTTTTAACCATCTCTTTATCCATCTTCTTAATCTTTCCATGTGATTGGTTGACTCCGGTTATGATGTACAGAAACTATCAGAGTAGAGCTCTGTCACTTAAATATGAATTTTAGTATGCTGAGTGCAAACTCGTGTACATCAATTGGAATTTCGCATCAGGGTACTTCCTCCTGTAGTGAATGAGAGTATGCCAACCAAGGAGATTCTTTAGTGCTTTCCAAGGTTCTACGTAGATAGCTAGGGTCTGGAGTAATGGTTTTGTGGGTACACCTCTGGTAAACCCTCCGGAGACAACACTCCGCCGCTAGGGCCACCTAGCGGTTTAACAGCTTGCTGCACGTGCTAAGTGTAGTCATTTTTATTTTCTATATTAGATTTGCTCGAGGACTAGCAAATAATAAGTTTGGAGGTATTTGATAGACAGATTTTTGTGTCTGAATTGTCCTCAGTATCTCTATTGCTAGTGCTTGATTTTGTACTTATTATGGTGTTTTTATGTTTGTTTAGGTGTTTTTGGAGAAATACACTTGTGCGGAAAAAGTTACTCGAAAAGTGCTATTTGGACCCCTGGAGAATATTTGCTATACGGACCCCAGATTTGGCTAAGGGACACCCAAGGTTATGTGTAGCCCAAATTCATCCTCAGCACCCAAATTTGTCCTCAACACCCATCTGCTATTCGCACCCCAGAAAAGGATAGGGGCACTTCATCTTCAACATTTCAAAAAAATATTTTGGCGGGAAAATATTTTCATTCACTAGCAGATTTTTCGATCGGATTTTGGAGGAGTTTTTGTGCGATTCAATCGCTGAAAATTTATGGGTAGTTGTGATATGTCCTAACAGAGCTGTATGGGTGTTTGTTTCGATCAAATTTGGCTGAAAAATCCGTGAGAAGAAAACAGGGAAGCACGTGCATGAGAGGAACAGTTCACGGGATTGCATGAGTTTTGGAGAATTTAAACGCGTTCTGCTCATGTTTGATGACTCGAGCAACACTTTGGATCTTGACAAAGATAAATAAGGAGATTTTGCAGATGTAGAAACGCGTGAGAAGCTAAATCAGGGAAGAAAATATTCCCAGAATATTTTCTTACTGCCCGAGTTCAATGAAGAATATTGAGAATTATGGCGTGATTAAATGAGGCTGAGGAGTATAAATAGATTGTTGGGATCATAGAGAAGGGGGGCGGAGAGTTTGGGTTCGAGAGGAGAGCTTAGGAGGCGTGAATCAAGAGTTTTCAGAACTCTGTTTCTGCTGCTGCACCAAGACCACGAAGAAAAAAAGACCACCAGAGGCAGTCGTTTATCAACAGTGACAACGACATCCACACGAGGGTCACAGAGTTACAACAACAGCAGTTCTTTTCTATCGTTCTTTGTAACAGTGTTTTGCAACAATTATAAACGTTACAAACACCCAATTTTCATCATTTTCTCCATTTCATCATTTGTACACCTACTTTGAGCAATGAAATCAACTTTTGAGCGTGTTTCCAACATCATGATGAGCTAAACCCAATCCTTGGGGCTATAAAGGAAGCCATTGTTTCGGTAAAAGTGATATATTTCTATTAGTTAATTACAACAACTCTATTATGATTTTTGCATTGAACTAAAAATTGTTTATATGATTTTGATTAGTTAGGTGTATTTTCTCTTGATAGAATATGCTTGCTTTAGGGTTTTGATATTCTATGCTTGGATTAACATCTATTCTTTTGGAAATCTACATGTCTAGGCAATACTATTATAATCAATTTGAATGCTGAGTTGCATAATTATTGTTTTATTAAATCACTAATATCAACCAATGGTGGAATCCTATCCCTATTCTCTCCATAATTTTCACAACATCTTTTTAATTTAGTTCGCTATTTTTATTTATTAAAAAAAAATCTAAAAATCCGCTTTCACAAGTCTTGAACGAATCATATTACTACAACAACTTTGAAAACACATCACCGAGGATTCAACCTCGTTAAATACTTGTTCTTCTTGTGTGTGTGATTGTGTTCTTGGCGATATTGAGATACCTCGTAGTAGTGCAAACCTAACGCTTCCGCGGGATTTGGCGCAACAGACCTGCCCAACACAGAAAAATTACCTTAGGTGGGATATGTTTCACCTCCAACAATCCTGCGTAGACCCAGTTTACATCTTCTCTCCACAACTACTCATAGAGTTTCTTTGATGAGAAATCATCTTGTAAAAAATATTCACCCTCCTGCAAAACTACCGTATTCAAATCATCTCTCAGTTCCAAAGAATCAATTCGCTCCGCAGGGTCTAACATTCTGCTAAACGATAAGGCCCAAGCATCCCCCATAACTTCAGCCACGGTACAATGTTTTTTGAGACTTATCTTAGATAGTCTTGGGTATTTACTCTTTAGGTATGTTTTGTGAAACCACCAATCGTGCCAGAAACGGGTCTCATGACCACCCATAACTTTAATATCCACACATGCTTGAATATCATATATTTTAGAATCATGTGCCACATACTTCTTCTAATAGTATATTTTTTCTGATCCGGAACTAAGTATTTTGACTATGTTCTGCTCTTTTCAGCTAAAATCTTCCTCCACAATGCCTGTTTTTCTCGATAAAAACTCCATATCTATTTAGCCATTAAAGATTTTGAAAAAGCGGAGATCTAACAATACCACCAAATATTTCTCTTAGCAATATGTATGGACTAACTCCAATATACTTTGATAGAGAATCAACTAGACAGTCAGACTCAATCTAGATTAAAGTATATCAAGGAGTTAATATCTCTCTATTGTTTTGATTTACTCGAGCTAATAGAAATCAGCGAGTCTTTAATCAAACACAAGGAATAACTTGGATGGTACCAAAGACCAATATCCAAGGATCAATCAATGAACATCAACAACCAAAGGTTGGATATTCTAATTGATGATCTACAATGCACAATCTGTATTATTTCAAGTATAAAAATAAAATAATATAATACGGAAATAGAAATAACACAGACACCAGAATTTTGTTAATGAGGAAACCGCAAATGCAGAAAAACCCCGGGACCTAGTCCAGATTGAACACACACTGTATTAAGCCGCTACAGACACTAGCCTACTCCAAGCTAACTTCGGACTGTACTGTAGTTGAACACAATCAGTCTCCCACTGATCCAAGGTACAGTTGTACTCCCTACGCCTATGATCCCATCAGGATATTGCGCACTTGATTCTCTTAGTTGATCTCACCCACAACTAAGAGTTGCTACGACCCAAAATCGCAGACTTTGACAATAAACTAATCTGTCTCACACAGACAAGTCTAACAAAGGATCAATCTGTCTCCCACAGATAAACCCTAAAGGTTTTGTTCCGGCTTTTGATAATAATCAAGGTGAACAGGAACCAATTGATAATCCGGTCTTATATTCCCGAAGAAAATCCTAGAGTTATCAATCACCTCACAAAAATCTTAATCGTATGGTAGCGAACCAAGCTGTTGCGGAATCACAAACAATGAGACGAAGATGTTTGTGACTACTTTTTATATCTTGCCTATCGGAGATATCAATCTCAAGCCAATCAATCTGATTGTAATCGTACGATAGAAGATGCAAGATCAGATCACACAACTACGATAAAAGTAGTATCAGTCTGGCTTCACAATCCCAATGAAGTCTTTAAGTCGTTAACCTGGTTTTAGAAGAAAAAACCCAAAGGTTAAAGGAGAAACGCCTCTAGCACGCAAACTAGTATCACACGTAAGGTGTGGGGATTAATTTTGCACAATACTAGAAGTCTCCTTTATATAGTCCTTCAAATCAGGGTTTGCAATTAAGTTACCTTGGTAATAAAGCATTCAATATCCACCGTTAGATGAAAACCTGATTTAGATTCAAGCTAATATTTCTCAACCGTTAGATCGAAAACTTAGCTTGTTACACACACTTGACAATGCACGTTTCTAGATTTGTTAACCGTACCCATTGGTTAGCCATATGAGCATTTCTTATCAACCATGTTCTTCTTCACCATAACTAGTTCAAATGACTTCAAACGAACTAGTTAGAGAGTTGTTCAATTGCAAGGAAATCTCATGTAATACACAAGAAACAATTGAATCAAAGATGATTTGATTCACTTGAATCGGTTCATGAACTTTTATAACCACGGTTTGCAAACTGCATTCCTTAGTCTTTTTAAGTTTAAGTTCATAAATCATCTTCAGATATATAACCTTCTCAAGTTCGCAGACTAGGTTCGCGGACTTAAGTTACCGGGCAGAGTTTACAAACTCCAACAGAAATTCTCGGGTATGAGAACTTCGCCAGTTCATGGACTTAGATTCACGCAAGTATTTTGTCAACTCCAGCAGAAATTCTCGGGTTTGAGAACTTCGGCAGTTCGCGGACTTGGATCATGCCATTCTTCCGGTTCTCTTGATCAACAAAGTTCGCAAACTTTGGTTCAAGTAATAGGACTGAGTTCGCGTACTTGGCTCATGCCATTCTTCCGGTTATCTTGATCAACAATGTGTTTCCACAACAATGCTTATGTCCACCATTGGTTATGTAATCTAAACTCTCATTCCAATCATTGAAACATTCTTAGAGGACGTTATACAGTTGTTACACCATTTCTCGTCAAAGCAATTTTCAAGATGATTGAAACATATCATGACTTTCGTCACATGGTAAAGATAAACTTGATCAAAGTGAAAAGCTTACCAACAAATATTTCGAGATATAGATAGGCGAGGTATACTCGGCTCGAAATACCAAATGTGTATAATCCAAGTCTATATATATAGAATACGACTTCTTGTCTCAAATAGTAGGAGATAGAGTAGATAGACTTTTGAGTGACAGATAAGTTCAAGTCTTCACATACCTTTTTGTCGAGAAGTTCCACCGGTTCCTTGAGTAGTTCTCCTTCTTGAATGATGAATCGCCATGAATTCCTTGAGCTCAACTACATCTTCTATCCTAGTCTGAGACTTAGCTATATTAGACTAGAAATCAAGACGTATAGTTTTGATCACTAACATTGACAAACATGCTTGAGATAACAACACATGCGAGTTCGACCGAGCAGTGCTCTAACAATTTCCCCTTTTGTCAATTTTAGTGACAAAACTATCAATACATATGGAATACAAAAAAGATAAAGAAACTTTATTAGCTCCTATTCCACATGTCTAATCTTCAACATTCCTCGAAATCTTCGTCACTTCCAAGTATTACAATGATCCCAAAGGTTGTAAGTTTAGCATCACCGTTGTTGAAGATCCGTAGCTATAAAAATGAGAAAGCATCGGTCTCGATCATTGTTATATAGTGTCATAGTATTATTACACAGTGTCAAAGTCCAATTATATCACAACTTCAACAATAATACTATGGTGATATGTATCACACCCCTTAGTCAATATTCCATCTCACATGGAAACCACTCCCCCTTACACAATGATCCGTAAACCATGTGTATTTGTAGTGTAAACTACATATTAATTCTCCCACTTTTTGTCAATAAAATTGGCAAAGGTACAAGAATGGGATCATAATGAAATTTCCGAAAGAGACATTTCATGACTAAAAGAAAAAATACATACCAACTAATTTAGATGCAATCATAAAGCCGAAGCTAAATGCATTCATCAAGGAGTTTAAAGATACAAGATAACCCCTCTAAAACTCCACATCCGCAGACCCCTCAAGATATGACCATTAAGCACAAGTTCAAATAACTCTCCCCCATTTGATGTCATTCCCGAGAGAACAACAAGAGCGACCTTAATTTCAAAACAAAATAAGGATTCTTGTTGGACACCAAAAACCATAAGAATGATTTTCTATATCCAAAAACTCAATCAAATTAATCACAAGTAAACCCGTGATTAATTTAATCGGAATACACAATCAAATTAAACACAAAAAGTGATCAATTTAATTAACTATGCTTGACATAAGTAAATTTACGGAGCTACGACTAAGTTAACCATACGAGAAAGATTAGCTTAATCGTCCATATACTCAACACAAGAAAAACTTATGGAGTAATGCAGTATACACATAAAATATGGATCAGGGATGATCAATACTGCGGAAAAAGCAATGACTCATTCCATTTTTCATCACCATTTGCATAATGACATACAATAGACATAATCCTTAAAAAGAAAAGATTTTAACCTATCTTCCGTCAATAATTGACATAATAGGCTTAACTTTTGTATTTGTCAAAAGTACATTCATTCTTTTATCAATATATGAATATCGACTTACGAAAGACTTTACTTTTGACAAGATATGAGACAGTCATAGTTCACGGACGCAAACACACATATCCCATAAGAAATTGCAATATATAAAACCATAAAGATTAATACTGCAAAAATCATCTTCCAAACAAATTTAGAGTTTAAACCAATAAATCTAAAAACATGAAGATGAAAACATTGGACATAGATATGTGTAATCACAATAATTGTTATTCCAAACTCTAGTAATCCTTATCAAAAACAAGAATAAATTCTCATAAGAAGTTTCCTAGGCATCAAGACAAACTCGTAATGCACATATAAGATGACTTGTTGGTTCAACAACATTCAACCAAATGGTTAGCCATATGAGCATTTCATATCAACCATGTTCTTCTTCACCATAACTAGTTCAAATGACTTCAAATGAATTAGTTAGAGAGTTTTTCTATTGCAAGGAAATATCATGTACTACACAAGACACAATTGAAGCAAAGATGATTTGATTCACTTGAATCGGTTCATGAACTTTTATAGCCACGGTTTGCAAACTGCATTCCTTAGTCTTTTTAAGTTTAAGTTCAGAAATCATCTTCAGATATATAACCTTCTCAAGTTCGCAGACTAGGTTCGCGGACTTAAGTTACCGGGCAGAGTTTACAAACTCCAGCAGAAATTCTCGGGTATGAGAACTTCGCTGGTTTGCGGACTGGGTTCGCAGACTGAGTTCGCGGACTTAGCTTCACGCAAGTAGTTTGTCAACTCCAGCAGAAATTCTTGGGTTTGAGAATTTTGGCAGTTCGCGGACTGAGTTTGCTGACTTGGCTCATGCCATTCTTCCGGTTCTCTTGATCAACAAAGTTCGCAAACTTTGGTTCAAGGAATAGGATTTATACATAAATGTGTTTCCACAACAATGCTTATGTCCACCATTAGTTATGTAATCTAACTCTCACTCCAATCATTGAAACATTCTTAGAGGACGTTATATAGTTGTTACACCATTTCTCGTCAAAGCAATTTTCAAGATGATTGAAACATATCATGACTTTCGTCACATGGTAAAGATAAACTTGATCGAAGTGAAAAGCTTACCAACAAATATTTCGAGATATAGATAGGCGAGGTATACTCGGCTCGAAATACCAAATGTGTATAATCCAAGTCTATATATATAGCATACGACTTCTTGTCTCAAAGAGTAGGAGATAGAGTAGATATACTTTTGATTGACAGATAAGTTCAAGTCTCCACATACCTTTTTTTCGAGAAGTTCTACCGGTTCCTTGAGTAGTTCTTCTTTTTGTATGATGAATCGCCATGAAGTCCTTGAGCTCAACTACACTTTCTATCCTAGTCCGAGACTTAGCTATAATAGACTAGAAATCAAGACTTATAGTTTTGATCACTAACATTGACAAACATGCTTGAGATAGCAACGCATGCGAGTTCGACCGAGCAGTGCTCTAATAGATTTGTTAATCAACTTCAATTTTTTTACTGATATGGAAGGCTCCAGGAAAGTGGTAAATGTGGGAGAAGAAGAACGAAATAAAAGTGCGTAAACAAGAATCAAGAAGAAAAAACTTGTTTCGATTTGCTGATATGGAAGGTTCCAGGAAAGTGGTAAATGTGGTACATAATCCGCAAACTGTGATGTGATGCGCAAGTGTCGTGTGGTTATATTAGTAGAGTTTAATTAGGATTAAAATTTCCCGAAAAATATTAAGTTGGGCCAGGATTTGAATAAGTAACAGATGCATTTACAACTGTTGTCATCGATGCATCACTAACAATACTAAGATTTGCTTAACGAAACTTCTCTAAATCACATTGATCAAAAAAAAAAAAAAATCTCTAAATCACCTTACAAGAAAACCCAATTTCAGAACTGAGCTAATCAACCTAAATTTCAGAACTGAGCTAATCAAGGTGTAGGTAGGAGAGAAAGACTAAATTTCTCTAAATGTACCCCCTTGATAAACTTTTTTAAAATATTTAAATCTCTCAGCTTTTTGTACAGTTTTTAGTGTCTCATTGCAATGCATGTACAAATCAGAAAAATATAAAAGAACTTTACTATTTTGAGCCTAAAAATAAATCATGAACCTTCAACAAAACTGGGACAAAGAAATAAAAAACCAAAATCCAGACCAACAAAGCTCCTATTATAGTATGGGCACACTCCTAGGGGATAACTCATTCTACCAAGTCTGTCCTTAAACATGTCTGATCTAAGCTCCAATTTATTTCGACAACATGTTAAAATACCAACACCACGTAGGAGGGGTCGTGTTAACTCCATTAAAGCATTAACATTCAATTTTGCCTTCAAAAAAACAACAACATTCAATTTGTTGTTGTTATGGCGCGACACGATTAGGAATTAGGATAAACTCTCTCTTTCTCTCTTTCTTTTTTCCTTTTTTTTCCTTTATGTTTTCTTTGTTGATTCTTTTTTTTAGAACAAAGGGGATATATTCCATTAAACGAAAGCTCTAGAGAGCAACGTTACAAGACCCCATAACAAAGTAAACCAGTTGCCGAAACGGCGACCCATAAATCGACAAGCTTCTACTGAATACCAATTGGAAATCCATACTATTGAAAATCCCCAGAACAAATCATAAGGGACAACTAGCATCCATATTGCAGAAAACTAAAGAAGCCAAACCGAGACATAAGGAACCGACTCTGAGAACAGATTCCACTGAAAGAAGTGGAGGCAACACAGACAGTTTACAAACAGAACAACAAACTAGACCCCAAAGATACACAAAGCCCAGGTTTACAAACAAACTCAGACCCCAAAGACCCGATCCGACCCGCAATCCATCGAAACCCTAACAGTCAGCTCTGCATCAACACCGTGAACAACATTAAAACGGCAGCACCTTCACCATGTTTTGATACAAATATCCGCAAGGATTCCATCACAGCCAAAGCAACCAACAACTGATTTATTTCCACAAACTGAAATAGAACAATCGCTACATAGAAGTTGCAAAACAAGCTGAGCCACCACACCAACCACCACCATCTTTAACATCATCACCACTGATATTATCGATAGCCACCAAAACAACTTATTAAACAAACCCAAAATCACAGCAACATCAACATCAACCAAATCAGGAAAACAAACCCAAATTTGAACCACTAATCATCAATCCTCTACTGGTTGAACTTAGAAATCAACCAATTTAACCACCATATCAGCCAACAACCAATTCAGGAAGTGAAATCCAAATTGGGAGCAAAACAATTGCTGGAACTAAAGCAAACAAAGGAAACACAAATAACTATACTATAAACATGATAATTCCTCACTCAATTTGAGCCAGAAAGACCCAAATCAAGCAAGAAATTACCTGGATCTGGAAGAAAAGAAGAGGCGGTGAAGATAAGGAAGAGTTTTTCTTTTTTCGCAAGAGAGATAAAGAGAGAAAGAAGAGTCCCATCTTGAGTTTTTCTTTTTTCTTTGTTGATTTGTTTCCATAGTTAACTACATGACTCAACTTCCAATTTTTGAGGCCGTTTATACTATATATCCTAGACCCCTCTTTCCTTCAAGCGTTGATTACAGATTCTAAGCCTTCCTAAACTTTGTTTAGGGTGAAACTGAAAGCGGCAGTCAACATATATAAATATAAACACACGACAGAGAATAATAAACACAGAGCGAGAAGGATCAATGGAGTTTATTATTATTGCAAGGATCAATGGAGTTTCTTCCTTCGGATATTTTGGCACAACTTCTTCTACGGGTTCTAGCTAAGTCCGTTTTAGAGTGCAAATTAGTGTGTAAAAGGTGGAAAACTCTCATCCATAGAGAAACTCAATTTTATAATATGCATCACACTCACCATCTTACCCATATCCATGAGAGTACATGCGATAAGAATGATATGGCTGCTACGGTGGAGCCAAGTATCATTTCGGCATGTCGCCTTAAAGACGGTTCTGGCACAACTTTACTTTTCTACGGAGGACAAATAAGTGATAGGATTAGCACTAACATTAATAAGAAATACTTGTAGGAGTGAAATATCGCACATTCATTATGTATGCGAAGTAAAGGTCATGTAATATAAGCGAAGATCATCGCACATAGTAAAATGGAGATGACGTATTTGATGATGTCAGCATAATCACGAGTAAAGTGTGAAGATCTGTGCGAAGTGTAAAGTGTGCGAAGTTGAAGGAATGTACATGAGCGATTGTATCGTACGATGATTCCGAAAATTGGGGATCTATTAGCTGTCATCCATTATGTATAATTCTATATATAGGGAAGGGCTATCATGTAATGACAGAGATTTTTGTGTGAGTGTTAGACAGGAAATTAGGAGAGAGAAGGTTTATTTGGAGAGCAAGTAAAAGTCTTTGTGTTATCTTTTGTCCAACTTAAGATTTTAATGAGTAAATGAATGATTTTCACCATGATTTCTTAGTATATTATTTAGATTCTTATATGAGTATGGTTGTAGGATTTCCTGCAACTACATTTTGGCGCTAGAAACAGCTTGTGGTGATAAATCTTTTTGGTCAGTTTAGAGAATCTTGGAAACTTAGATCTGGAAATTTTGGAGAAGACAAAGATGAAAAGAGAAGAATCTATAGAGAAAGATGCATGACTTGAAAGATACGTTAGGGAATGTCTATCTAGAGTTTTCATGCTTCGCAGTTTTGTTTTCAATATGCATGACTTGAAAGATACGTTAGGGAATGAAACAGTTCAAGTCAAATATCACTAACCTCAAGTGGAAGGATGATGTTGTGGTTGTAGCTCCGTACTTCTTCACTTCTTAAAGTCTTCGTAATACTTGTAATGTCTCATATCCTAATACTTTCAAGCTAACCTGTACAAAGTTGACTCTAGTACATTTAATCAAGCGACTCTTAAATGAGTATTGGTTCACTAAAATATGACAACCAAACTTGACATACCAACGCTTAATGGGTTCAACCGAGCTATGCTCTAACACTTGTCACCCTCACTGTCTACCATGTTCCAAAAGTTTTCGTTTCTTTCTCTTATTAAGAATTTACTATCAATCATCCATTAGATCCCAAACCTTATTATTCAAATATGTGGAGAACATTATATCCCTAACCTTGAATACATGATTAATTTAGTCCTGATCTTTTTTTTTCATCAAACCACTACTACCATTTTTCTTCTCCGTTTTCCTATTTTATTAAAACAGTCATCGACCAATCTTCATAATTAGTTTATTCATCAACAAAAGATCTGTAGATTATCGTTCCACTATTTCTTCAAAATAGATCAGCGTTTTTGTATTATCAAAATTAAATTGCTTGATTTGATCAAACATCTATAATCCAGCTTGATGTAGTTTGGAGTTACTTTTTTTTTTCTCTATGCAAGGTTTGATGTCTATGGACAGAGAAGAGAGGACTTGGGTTCTATTTCCAATTATAAACTAAAATTTCATTGAATAGTGTTAGATGCAAACTAATAAACAAGAGAGGAACGTGCTCCCTGTGTTAAGATGGGTGCACCTAGTCGGACTCAAGAAATTAGAAAAGTAAAGAGGAAGTAAAGGAGAATTCTTATTGAAGGTGTATAATAGTTAATAGACAAACATTAACGCCTCTATTTACAGGGTTACATATTAGGGCATCCTGATAATAAACGAGATTTACCCTAAAGAATCATAACATAATATAATTGTCTTATTAAAACCTTGTTAGGAAAAACTTAAAAGGAAAAAACCTAATCGAAGGGAGAAGAGTATAATTATGAGTAAACTTAGAAAAAGTTGGACATGCATATGTTACACCATTAAAACCTTGACAAGCAAAACTCAATGGGACAAAACATTCACGAAGGAAAAAAATACAATAGAATAGTCTAGTAAAATAACGTTTACTTTTAATATAAAACTCTATCCAACACGGTGATAGTGGTTGATCAGTGTATTATATATATATGGTATAAGGGTGATCAATTTTTATTTATTTTTCTGAATAAATTGATTTTCCTTTCTTCATTTATTTTTTCATTGAGAAAGAACAAAAAAATCATGTTAGAGCATTGCTTGGTCGAACTCACAAGTGTTGCTATCTTAAGCTTGTTGTCAAATTTAGTTGTCAAAAGTATATCTTGATTTATAGTCTACAATTAGTTAAGTATCGAATTAATGTAAAAATAAAGTTGAGTAACAGTGGGTCACGGCAGTCATCATTGCGTCCTACCGTTTGGAGGCGAAGATCAACCGAAGCTTTTGGAGAACTTCATCAACAAAAGGTAAGTGAAGACTGAACCACCTATTTATCAAGTTATATTCACTTTTATATCATTTAGACGATGTCGCATAATTAATTAGACTATTATGCATATACAAGAAATTCGAGTCAAGAACTAAGAGACTTATCGAAATATAATTACTAAGATTAATCAACATTTGTTCATACTTGATAATTTTCAGTTAAGGACAGTTTATTGTTTGGAATCAAAATCATGATTCAAATTTTTCATTCAAAAATAGTCTGGAACAATGATATGTGTCATTGATGTTATTCGGGAATGTTTCGAATCGATTTAGAGAGAAATACATAACTACTATAGATTCGGATACAAGATAGTGTTATCAGTCTTACAAACTGGGAAAACTATGATAATTCTGAACCCGTAATACATATACTCATACACGTAGCGGAGTAGCTGTATATCGACTTGCAGATTTGTGGTACGCATATTCTTATGCACACTATGTAAAAATATGTTCAACTGGTGACCAGATCGGTATGCATACTCGTATGCAAATTATTTAGGAATTGTGGTCACGGGACCGAGTTAGTATCCAAACTGGTACACGTACATAAATAATGTTGTTTTCCCGATCTCGGTTGTGTATCCAAACCAGTACGCAAACGAAAACAGTTCTATGGACTCCGGAACCGGCGATAGTTTCAAGATATCCATACCGGTACGAAAATCTAAATAGTTCTGTTAGCTCTAGAACTTGGTTTGTCTCGTTAGCTTACAAACCGGTACACGTATTGTGACTGAACCTACTCACGAACGACAATGGCATTTGTACCTTATACACATACTAACCATGTCGATTATTTTCAAGTGTGATTCAATTATTTCTACGAGATAATTAGCATTTGATTAATTCTGTAAAAAAAAAAAATTGTGACTCAAGGTTAATGTCATAAGTGTTTATAAAAATGAATGTTAAGCTTTTAAGTTCAAATCGGCTAGTTTCGGCTAACCACCTTGAACACAGTCTTTATACTTCACCTAACCAGAGTGTATATCTTGTTTTGGTAAATCATATTCAAAGATTCATCTAACGGTGGATATTGATTGCTTGGTTCCAAACCTATCTTGGCTTAAACCTAAAACAATATATGCTTTGAATGTATATAAAAGAGGAACTTCAAGCAACTGGGATCTTTGAATCCCGACACTACTTTTTGGTGTGTCCTAGTTGTAACTAGACTTGTCCTCTTCCTAACCCCTTTTAAGGTTTAGCGACTAGAAAGACTTCATAGGGATCCGTGAAGCTAGGTCAAGTTATCTTTTCTTGATAACTCGAGTATCCTGATCTTGATCAATTGTTGAGCTTATCACTCGATCAAGATAGATAAAAATCATCAAATTCCTCTTAGTCTCAAACTTTGTTGATTCCACAAGTTTTATACTTATGAGGTGAATAATAATCTAGGATGCACTTCGGGTTGTATAAGTTCGGATTTAGAGGTTAGATAGACTTTGTCTATTGCTATTGATTTTCATCACCTTTGATCAAACTATTTGATAGCAAAAGAAAATCATATATAGACTTGATTTGTGGGAGGCAGATTTGGTTTAAAGTCTTCAATTGAGTTGAATAAACTTTTAGTTGGTATGATGTCAGCTAAGGGAATCAATTGCGCGGAGTCATGCTGGGATTTAAGAGGCGTAAGGAGCGCGACTGTACCTTAATCGGTGGGATACCTTTTAGGGCACAACTATATTCCAGCCGAAGTAAATTGGTAGTAGGATAGTGTATGTAGCGTCTTAATACAATTTGGTGTTCAATCCGGACTAGGTCTCGGGGTTTATCTGCATTTGCAGTTTCCTCGTTAAAAAAAACTCTGGTGTCTGTGTTATTTATTTTTCCGCATTATATTGTTCATCTTTATAGTTGAAATATCACATATTGTACGTTAATTGATCATAGTAGATACATCCAAACCAGTTTGTTCGATAAAACTTGATTGATTCTTAGACATTGGTCTTTGGTACCGTTCCAGTAATGTGTTTGTGATTAGGTTTAAGGATTTGATTCTGTAAACGTTTTAATCACAAGTGTTAGAGCATAGCTCGGTTAAACCCACCAAGCGTTGGTATGTCAAGTTTGGTTGTCATATTTTAGTGAACCAAAACTCATTTAAAGAGTCGCTTGGTTATATACTAGAGTCAACTTTGTATCGGTTAGCTTGAAAGTGTTAGGATATGAGACTTACAAGTATTACGTGAATACTTGAAGAGTGTGAGGAAGTAAGGAGCTACAACGACGACATCATCCTTCCTCTTGAGGTTAGTAATACTTGACTTGAACTGTTTCATTCCCTACCGTATCTTTCAAGTCGTACATATTGAAAACGTAACTGCGAAGCTGTGAATGATTATACTCTAGTTAGACATAGTATTAAGGAATACAATACGAGGTTTATTGATTAACCATTAAACTTTGTATATAAGACATCGACATAATCATATGAATGCTATTGTGATTATGTATGGGTATGAGTGAAGATTTCGTCCTAGGAAACAATGTTTTTACATTCGTTTAAAGGAAGTAAATTCATGAACTTGTTTTGTGAATCGAAAGGGAAATCGCTAGGATTATTGGTATTTTTAATCATTGCAAATCTATTTGAATTACCAATATGTGTGTTTAGTATAACCGCTCATAAAACTGGTTTATGTATCTTGGTAAAAATGTTCACAAGGCAAAATTATAGAACAAAAATCACATAAAAGGCATATGATAACTTATCTTTGAAGCCTAGTGTAAGGAGAAGGAGTTATTTTTATTTTAGCATGTGTAACAAGGAGATACACAAGTATATAACTTGTGTAAATTCTAGTTACACGTGCATCTGTCTGGTGTGAGGAAAAGTTACACATGCATAAAGAATATGTAAGGAGAAGTTACACATGCAACTGAGTTGTGTAAGGAGAAGTTATACATGCGTATATCACAAAAACAGACCACAAATCATTTCAATTCAATCACTAAAACCAGAAATTACACATTCAATCAGTATGTGTAAGTAAAAGTTACACATCTAATCAGCATGTTTAATCAGAAATTACACATTTAATTAGCTTGTGTAACTAGAAGTTACACATCTAATTAGCATGTGTAAGTAGAAATTACACATCTATTTATCTTGTGTAACTAGAAGTTACACATCCACTTAGCTTGTGTAACTAGAAGGTAAGCAACAATTATCCTATCTATGTAACTACTTTTTGGCCTTGAGCCCTCCTATAAATAAGAAAGTCGCAGGCTTATCCACTGTATGATAATAAATATGAACCTGTTAGAGCATTGCTCGGTCGAACTCGCATGTGTTGCTATCTCAAGCATGTTTTTCAAGTTTAGTTGTCAAAACTATATGTCTTGATTTCTAGGTTACTTATAGCTAAGTCTCGGACTAGGACAGTTAAGTGTAGTTGAGCTCCAGACTCCACGGCGATCATCTTACGAAGATGAAGAACTACTCAAGGAACCGGTGGAACTTCATCCGACTAAAAGGTATGTGGATAATTGAACTTATCCGTCACTCAAAAGTCTACCTCTCTATCTCCTACTCTTGAGACAAAGTCGTATAAGTATGATAGTTTTCATACATACACATTTGTTATTTCGAGCCAAGTTTACTCGCCTAGATTTTTCTCGAAATATGTGTTGGTAAGCTTTTGCTTTAACCATTGTTCATCTTTAACCCGTGACGAAAGTCATGATGACGTTTCAATCTTGAAAATAGCTTTGATGACGATAGTTGTGAATAACGATTGTTATAACTTTATAGAAGAATGTTTCAACGATTGAAATGTCGAGTTGAGATTATGTAACCAACTATGGATATAAGCATATATAGTGTGTTCGCACATTAGTGTATAAATCCATGTGTCGGAAACCAACTGTGTGCATATGTGTGCAAACGGTATTGGTGAAGGAGACAGGTTGGGTAAGCGTACCAGCGGAAGTTTTTCAACCGAAAATTTCTGCTTTGCAAACTATTAAACCAGTCACCTTAGGTACGCATACCCGTACGCGTACCCACGAAAGTTTTCGAACCTAAAATTTTTGTTGAGTTTCTAAACTCAAATCCGGTAGCTATGGTACACGTACCCGTACGAGTACCCAAGATATTTCTCAAATCGGAAGTTCATGAACTTAAACAACAAATCAATAAGGAATGCAATCTTTGCAAACCGTGGCTATATTGTTCATGAATTGATTCAAGTGAATCAATCCGGTTTTGTTTCAATTGTGTCTATTCATAAAGACCTAAGCAATTGAACGACTCTTCAACTAGTTCTTTTGAAGTTATTTGAACTAGTTGTGAAGAAGATGAATACGGTTAATATGAAAGTGCTCATATGGATAACCATTGGTTAACTATTTGTGAACCAACTAAGTGTACACATTTAGGTACGGTTACTCAAAGCTAAATGAAATACATTTCATTTGTGTGTGACAAGATAAGTTTCGATATAATGGTTGAAAGATATTAGCTTGGTTAAATCAGGTTTTTCATCTAACGGTGAATATTGAATGCTTTGTTACCAAGGTAACTTAGAATGCAAACCCTGATTTGAAAACTATATAATGGAGACATCTAGCAACTGGAAAAACTAATCCCCACACCTCCTGTGTGATACTAGTTGGTTTTTCTAGAGTTGGTTCTCCTTTAACCTTAGGTTTCTTCTTGAGACTCTGTAGGTTAACGACTGAAATACTTCATTGGGATTGTGAAGCCAGACGAAACTACTTCTTTTGCAGTTGAACGATATGATCTTGCCACTTTCTATCGTATGAGTTCAATTTTAAGATTGGCTTGAGATTATATCTCCTATAGGGCAAGATAAAAAAGAAATCACAAACATCTTCGTCTCATCGTTTGTGATTCCGCAATATCTAGTTTCGCTAACATACGATTTAGATTATTGTGAGGTGATTGATAATTCTAGGCTGTTCTTCGGGAATATAAGTCTGGGTTATCAATTGGTTCCTGTTCACCTTGATTTTATCAAAAGACGGAACAAAACTCTTAGGTTTATCTGTGGGAGACAGATTTATCTATTATCGTAGACTTTTCCGTGTGATACAAATTTGTTTATTAAAGTCTTCGACTTTGGGTCATAGCAACTCTTGGTTGTGGGTGAGATCAACTAAGGGAATCAAGTGCGTAGTATCCTGCTGGGATCAGAGACGTAAGGAGCGCAACTGTACCTTGAATCAGTGTGAGATTGATTGCGGTTCAACTACGGTCCAGACCGAAATTAGTTTGTAGTAGGCTAGTATCTGTAGCGGCTTAATACAGTGTGGATTTCAATCTGGACTAGGTCCCGGGGTTTTTCCGCATTTGCGGTTTCCTCGTTAACAAAATTTATGGTATCCGTGTTATTTCTATTCCGCATTATATTTTATTATATAATTGAAATATCACAGGTTGTGCGTTAGGATCGATCAATTAGAATATCCAACCTTTGGTTGTTGATCTTAATTGATTGACACTTGGATATTGGTCGTTGGTACCATCCAAGTTATCTCTCTAGTATTTGATAAAGACTCGCATATTTCTATTTGATTGAGTATAGATCAAATCGAGAGATCGAGATAATAACTCCTTGATATACTTTTTATTAAGATTGAGTCTGACTGTCTAGTTGATTCTCTTAAAAGTATATTAGAGTTTGTCCATACAAATTGCTAACCGAAATATTGGGTGAGGTTGTTAGACCCCCGTATTTTCAATTGGTATCACAACATGCAAACACCTTAAACCTTATAAGTTT
Organism: Papaver somniferum; assembly: GCF_003573695.1. Taxonomy (NCBI): domain Eukaryota; kingdom Viridiplantae; phylum Streptophyta; class Magnoliopsida; order Ranunculales; family Papaveraceae; genus Papaver; species Papaver somniferum. The sequence continues at coordinate 158,991,749 of NC_039365.1, read as the reverse complement.
GTGTTTGTCCGATCCTCAAAAGTCTATCCCTATGGGAAATCTTTTTGGGAGACTTTCTCATGGCATCTGTAACGCACACCAGAGTCCTTTAAAGACTGTTCAGAGATTATTATTTTCTAGACCTATGGTCACTCATAATAATCATATTCCATCTAAAATTCTAGATGGTAAAAAACAGTCGAAAGAAAAAAATAAATGTTCTTCTAAGAAAAGATGGTTAAAAAAACGTAGTCAACGCTCAAAGGAATGGAAACTCACTAGATTTACTCTTAATATTTTTGAAGAATATTTTCAGAATGGATCAATTGACAAAGATCTATATAGAGCGTTTGAAAGTGTTATTAAACTCTTAGAAAAAACTCCATTCGATTGAGGAAAAGAATTGTTCTGAAAAAAAATTTGTACCCATCAAATCATGTGAACATGATGTACGAACTTGCTCCTCTATCAACTCATGAGAAGTTGATAACAAGACTTCCAGTGAGTTAAATGTAGACTTTAGGTGTCAGAAAAAGTCACTCCTTAAGAAAAGGATTCGAAATAATTATAACAACCCCGAGTATCATCATTACTATATATCTGGTACATGGCATAAATATCAACCCGGAGAAATACATGAGAATTTCTCTGCACATCCTGCCACTTGATTAAAAGATGGCTCTCCCCATGTGTATATAACTTGAAATTGGGAAAGTAATGTGTTGATATGATGTGTATCCAGGGTAATCTATAATCTGTTTCAGTAAAAGTTTTGTAGTAATCATCTACTACTCCTTTTATTCTTAAACCATTTGTTTCCAGTATGTCATTCTGGAAGTTTGAATGATGTGAATCTTGTTTAAAGTGAAGAATGCAGAGCAGTTGGATGACAACCTAAAGTTGATTATTGAAGGATATAAAGAATTCATCAACAAACTGTGTACTGCGCTTTGACAACACTTTTCAGGTAATGTGTAGTCTTTCTTCACTTATAGCCTTTTTGCTTAGGGTTCTCTGGATTTTTTTTCTTCAATAAGTTCACATATGTTTTTGGGTCGCAAACCAATCTTGTAAACCCTAATCCCTTCCGAAATCGTTTCTATACACTTCCTATTGAGCTAAGATATCTCACTCTAGGCCTCATATTATCAATGAATTCTTCTTCTTGCTCTTGAGATTTACCTGAAGACTTCATTGATAATGCGGTGTATTTCGAGTTCGATAAAAAGAAAGGAACCTTTGTTGAAGTTGAAGGATCTTTTCCTCAATCTACTGATTCTTACTCAGATATTGGGGACAATATTCCAGCTATTGTGGTTCTTGACGTTCAGCAACTTGTTGATGCAAAGAAGTGTCTATATATGGTAAGATCTGAGTTGAAAAAGGTTAATCCTAAACTTGTTCTCATGAAAAATCATGAAAAAGATCTCCCAACAAGGATATCCTTTTTAAAGATGCAGAGGATGTTGTTGATCACAAGCTCAAGGATCTCAAGACTCATGAGGATCCCAAATTGGCTAATTGATGATAGTTCGTGGTCAGTTGATTCAGTATCTTCGCTTTGTTTTGCTTTTTAGCCTATTGATTTTCTTATATGTCTAGTAAAACTTCTTATTTCTTATTTTTGAAGAATAACTAGTGTTTGGATTAGCCATTATTGTGATTACACATAGCTATGTCCAACGTTTTCATCTTGCAATGTTTTTACATTTATTTATTTAAATTCTAAAGTGATTTGGAAGATGATTGTTTGCAGTACTAATCTTTATGGTTTTATATATTGCAATATGTTATGGGATATATGTGTTTGCGTCCGTGAACTATTACTGTCCCATACGATATCAAAAGTTATCTCTTTTATATGTCGATATGCGAGTATTGATAAAAGATCGATGAACTTTTGACAAACAAAAGTTAAGCCTATTATGTCAATTCTTTGATGGAAGATAGGTTAAAATCTTTTGTTTACAAAGATTATGTCTATTATATGTCGTATGAAAATAGTGATGAAGATAGAATGAATCTTTGTATATTCAGCAGTATTGATCCTCCCTGATCCATTTTTTATGTATATACTGTGCGGCTCCATAAGTTTTCTTGTGTGAGCATTTCCAACTAAACAAATCATGAATTCGTTTGTGATTAATTTGGTTGTGTATTCCGATTAAATTAATCATGGGTTCTCTTGTGGTTAGTTTGATTGAGAATTTTGGATACAAAATCATTTCCTTATGGTTTTTGGTGTCCAAAGAAATCCTTGTCTTCTTGTAAAAGTAAGGTCGCTCTTGTTGGTCTTTCGGGAATGACATCAAATGGGGGAGAGTTCTTTTGAACTTGCGCTTAATTTCCATATCTTTGTGGGGAGTGCGGTTGTGGAATATTTTAGGAGTTATCTTGTTTCTTTATAAACTCCTTGATGAATGCATTTAGCTTCGGCTATATGATTGCATCTAAACAAATTTGATATGTACTTTTCTTTGGTCTTGAAGCATCTCCGTGGAAATTGCATTAGGATCCCGTTTTCGTACCTTTGCCAATTTTATTGACAAAAAGGGGGAGAATTAATATGTAGTTCACACTACAAATACATAAGGTTTACGTGTTTTACGGATCATTATGTAAGGGGGGAGTGGTTTTCATGTTGAGATGAAAGTATTGACTAAGGAGGAAGCGATGCATATCACCATAGTATTATTTTCAAAGTTGTGATCTAAGAACTTTGATACTGTGTAATAATATTATGACAATGTATAACAATGATCGAGAGCTTTTGTTTTCTCATTGTTATGGCTATGGATCTTCAACAACTATGATGCTGAATTAAAAATCTAAGGAATCATGGGAGTACTTGGAAAAGACGAAGTTTTCGAGTAATGTTGAAGCACCAAGGAGATCAAGCATGTGGACGAGAAGCTACAAAGTTTTACTTATTTTGTAATCTATATGTATTGATAGTTTTGCCACTAAAATTGACAAAGAGGAAGATTGTTAGAGCATTTCTCGATCGAACTCACATGCGTTGCTATCTCAAGCATGTTTGTCAAGTTTAGTTGTCAAAAATATATGTCTTAATTTCTAGACTACTTATAGCTAAGTCTTGGACTAGGAAAATTAAGTGTAGTTGAGCTCCAGACTCCACGGCGATCATCTTACGAAGACGAAGAAATACTCAAGGAACCGGTGGAACTTCATCCGACTAAAAGGTATGTGGACACTTGAACTTATCTATCAACCAAACGTCTACCTCTCTATCTCCTACTCTTGAGACAAAGTCGTCTAAGTATGATAGTTTTCATACATACATATTTGATATTCCGAGCCGAGTTTACTCGCCTATCTTTTTCTCGAAATATGTATTGGTAAGCTTTTGATTTAACCATTGTTCATCTTTATCTCGTGACGAAAGTCATGATGACGTTTCAATCTTAAAAATAGCTTTGATGATGATAATTGTGAATAACGACTGTTATAACATTATAGAAGAATGTTTCAATGATTGATATGGAGAGTTGAGATTACGTAACCAACTATGGATATAAGAATATATAATGTATTTGCACATTAGTGTATAAATCCATGTGCCGGAAACCAAGTGTGTACATATGTGTGGATACGGTATTGGTGAAGGAGACAGGTTGGGTACGCGTACCAGCGTAAGTTTTTCAACCAAAAATTTCTGCTGAGTTTGTAAGTTTGCAAACTGTTAAACCAGTCACCTTAAGTACGCATACCCGTACGCGTACCCACTGAAGTTTTCGAACCAAAAATTTCTGCTGAGTTTCTAAACTCAAACCCGGTAGCTATGGTACACGTACCCGTACGCGTACCCAAGATGTTTATATTTCTCAAATCAGAAGTTCATGAACTTAAAAAATAAATCAATAAGGAATGCAATCTTTAAAAAACGTGGCTATATTTTTCATGAATTGATTCAAGTAAATCAATCCGGTTTTGTTTCAGTTGTGTCTATTCATAAAGACCTAAGCAATTGAACAACTCTTCAACTAGTTCTTTTGAAGTCATTTGAAGTAGTTGTGAAGAAGATGAATACGATTAATATGAAAGTACTCATATGGCTAACCATTGGTTAACTATTTGTGAATCAACTAAGTGTACACGTTTAGGTATGGTTACTCAAACCTAAATGAAATACATTTCATTTGTTTGTGACAAGATAAGTTTCGATCTAACGGTTGAAAGATATTAGCTTGGTTAAATCAGGTTTTTCATCTAACGGTGAATATTGAATGCTTTGTTACCAAGGTAACTTATATTGCAAACCCTGATTCGGAAAATATATAAAGGAGACATCTAGCAACTGGAAAAACTAATCCCCACACCTCCTGTGTGATACTAGTTGGTTTTGCTAGAGTCGGTTCTCCTTTAACCTTAGGTTTATTTTCGAGACCCTGTAGGTTAACGACTGAAAGACTTCATTGGGATTGTGAAGCCAGACGAAACTACTTCTCTTGTAGTTGAGTGATCTGATCTTGCCACTTTCTATAATACAATTTCAATTGTAAGATTGGATTGAGATTATATCTCTGATAGGGAAAGATAAAAATAAATCACAAACATCTTCGTCTCATAGTTTGTGATTCTGCAATATCTAGTTTCGCTACCATACGATTTAGATTATTGTGAGGTGATTGATAATTCTAGGTTGTTCTTCCGGAATATAAGTCCAGGTTATCGATTGGTTCCTGTTCACCTTGTTTTTATGATAAGACGAAACAAAACTCTTAGATTTATCTGTGGGAGACAGATTTATCTATTATCGTAGACTTTTATATGTGATACAAATTTGTTTATTAAAGTCTTCGACTTTGGGTCGTAGCAACTCTTGGTTGTGGGTGAGATCAGCTAAGGGAATCAAGTGTGTAGTATCCTGCTGGGATCATAAATGTAAGGAGCACAACTGTACCTTGAATCTGTGTGATATTGATTGAGGTTCAACTACAATCCAGCCGAAAGTTAGTTTGTAGTAGGCTAGTGTATGTAGCGGCTTAATACAGTGTGGTGTTCAAAACTGGACTAGGTCCCGGGGGTTTTCTGCATTTGCGGTTTCCTCGTTAACAAAATTTCTGGTGTCTGTGTTATTTCTATTCCGCATTATATTTTGTTATATAATTGAAATATCACAGGTTGTGCGTTATGATCGATCAATTAGAATATCCAACTTTTGGTTGTTGATTTAAATTGATTGACACTTGGATATTGGTCTTTGGTACCATCCAAGTTATCTCTCTAGTATTTGATAAAGACTCGCAGATTTCTATTTGCTTGAGTATAGATCAAATCGAAAGATCGAGATAATAACTCCTTGATATACTTTTTATTAAGATTGAGTCTGACTATCTATTTGATTCTCTTAAAAGTTTATTAGAGTTTGTCCATACAGATTGCTAATCGAAATATTGGGTGAGGTTGTTAGACCCCCCGCATTTTTAGAACCTATTTATATGCAGTATTTAGTGGCAATATTTATTTAAAAAAAAATAACGACAAGCTTCTGAACTTAGAAGAATATTCGATGGCTGAATCTTCAATGTTTGAAAATAAATGCCCAGGTTGAATCTTAAGAAAAAAATAAAACCAAATAAAATCCTCATCTCCCTAAAAAAACAATGTACTATGTCTTCCTTTTCTTCTATAAGTTGGTAATGTCACAGTTAGCCTAGAAAATAACAAGCTATTATCCGTGTTTGATAACAGTTCAATTTCAGTACAATTTTTTCCTACTGATGTTACCAAGTCTTACCTGCTTGCTCTACACAACAACATCCACATACCGACAAGAACCTTAACTCAGGTAGCTAACTCAGACTATACAAACGAAAAACAATATATGATAACAGAAGAAAAGAAACAAACAACCGTTCAACCATGACAAGTCTAACCTTCCAACCCAAGGTAGTTGCTCTTTAGTATAGTGCACCACCTACAAGACCAACATCCAACAAAAATACAAGAATCATCTAGTACACATAAAAATGCATGTGTAAGTTGGAGTTACACATGCCTATGGAATGTGTATATCGGTCTATTTACAGCCTGAGAGGTTACGTCAGTGCTTATACCATTTGGGATCTCAATGAGTATATCGGCATTCTCCCCAGTGCTGGCATTCACCAATCCACCATTATTTTCCACTCGATAAGTAAGTTCAGCTCCATCTATACTTGCATCAATATACACGGTAGAGTTCTCATCAATCTCCTCTCTTAGAAGCATCTTTGACAAATCTGTCACCACCTTCTTCTCTAGCCACCTATTAATTGTCCTAAAGCCATATACTTGTAAAATCGACGAAGAAGATTTTGCAACTTCTGTAAGCAACAACAGGAACATAAGAATAACCTCGCAGAAAACTTTATAATTCTAATTATTTCGTTATTCAGGGCGAAAGAGCACATTGCTGGGTAGAATCGGATCGCAGCTTTCAGTCAGAATGTCCAATGCAGCATCAGACACAGCTAATGCAATTCCCCTCTCAGCCAAGCGAGATGCCACATCCTTCATCAGAAATCTAGTTACTTTTCTCAGTTGGATATTTTCATGAAATAAATGTAAAAGAACATTTTGAATGCTACAGCAGTTAAAAGAAGTAAAAACAGCTAAAAAAACCTGGAAAAGTTCATACACAAGCAAATTGTGCTACATGTAATCGGCAGTTACACATGCATATATCATATGTAAGTCACAGTTATATATGTCATAGGCATGTGTAATAGGCAGTTACACATGCATATGACATGTGTAAGCCGCAGTTACATATCAGTAGTATGGCTTGTATACTTGGCACATATACTAAGTTAGTTATAGAAAATCACAGGTTAACAGACAAACAATACGATTTTGAGCAACGAGGAAAAAGTTAAATATGATAACCAACTATTCACAAGTTAACAGACAAACAATATACCTTGCAAGATACATATGGGGGTGCAACAACCATATTCCAATCATGTCATCAACATATTTTTTTTTGTTCTCTATAGATGGCCCTGACGCTTTTGTAATTAGGTTGGTATCAGACACCACACAATCCCTTTTTTCTGCAATATCAAACAAGTTGTATGATATTAATATACCATTCTGGTATTCCATCCATACTTGTTGAATCGCATACTAGCTCAGGTTGAATCCCATACTAGCTCAGCACTAAAAACCTATAAGCAAATAAGATACAGTATATACATACAAAAAGATATAACAAACCGACAATGACTTCAAAAATGTGATGTATACCATCCATACGGGCCAAGATGTAATGTCAGACCCTGATTGAACAAGAGAGCAATAGCTTTTAGACAACTATGCACTACTAAATTGAATTGCCTACCAGAAAATAAAAAATAACTGTAGCTTTAATAGAGGGAACAACCCAGATTCTATGAGGATGTAGAAAGTTACATAATACTCTTAGTACAAAAGAACCAGAGGTTGGCGAGCATGTTAAATCTACTTTAGATTCTTTTTAGTTGAAACTAACAAATCTACTTGCACGAAGACTCAACAAGAATAAGATGAGCATGAAATAGTGAAGAAGAGCTCATTCAGGCCTTTTCTCGAATATATGATGTGTACTGTCTCTGTTAATGGACAAACAACTTGTCCATTAATTTTTGAGCATCTATGTATCACCTTCCCTACAAAAAGTTCCACATCCAACACAAAACACAATCATAAAATCATTCAAACACACTATTACTGCAGGCATTCAATATATTATTCACAGATGGAAAAACAAGTTGTCCAGTAAGTTTATTACGAATAACCAATTTCCCAGCTACAAGAACTATCTCGATGCGTAATTCAACAGTAAAAACCAATCATTCACAGGGGATGCTAACGTAGTAAATTTATCAGAACAAGTTAACCTTGATCACAAAAAAATATAAACATTTTAAAAATAAGAGAACCTTGTGAAATCAGGTAATTACCTGTGACCACTAGCACCAGCATTAGAAACTTAAAATAGTTCATCCTCTATCTTCTCATCATCTCCTTCAATTCATCAATTCTGAAAAACACCACCACTGACTTCAAAATACTTATTCAAACCTGCTCCAATACCACCACCTCTACCACCACAGCCTCCTCATACTCCTCCAGAACCTGCATCTCCACCACCAACACCACCATAGATTCGTTAATCAAACTCAACATATGTAGTCAAGATAAGCAAGATAAGACCACCAACAAAAGTTCACAACTGGCTCCATTAGAATTATGAGAGATCAACGTTTTTATTGAATGGAGAATATCTTCTTAGCTGGTTGAATTCAACTAGTATTATCAACAAATAGAATTAAACAACAACATCAACATAAACAACAACGTACCTAAACATACCTAGATTCAAAACCTGTTGATTCAATAAAAATCATGTTCTTCTCCGATCTGAATAAAGTCAACGAAAACAAAAATCAGAACCTAATCAAACTAAGAAAATAGAACTACTAACTGAGGAAAACCTATTGAATCAAATCAAAAACCTTACCTGAAGTAGCTTCGAAACAACAAATTAGAGTCAATCGATTGATTCGAACTTGTAGATTGATGATCAGTTTTTAAAATTGTTTGAATCAAATCGATTAAATCTATAAATCGATTGAAACCTAGAATAATTCAATCAATACATGAGATATCTTCGAATCAAATGAAAAATACATTGATTCGATTGTAACTGATAGGGAATAAAGAAAGGCCTAAGAGAGTCGCTGCACCTCTGATCTGAGATTCAATCTAAAACCAAAAATGAATGACTGATTTCGTTCTTCTGTAATAGGTAAACGTCATCAGCGGAGATCGATGGAGCGAGAACCGTTTTCTTTCTCTCTGAAATCGTTTTGTTCGGTTTGATCAAAGAACCCTAATTTTCTTCAGAGAAGTGAGAGAAAGTGAAAATGAAATCAGATAATTAGTTTTAGTACATATAAATATTAAAGGGTAATCCTGGTATTATTGAAATTATGCTTTACTAATAAGCCCTGAAATCTAAAGTTTTGGGCCTAGAAATATCAAAATGTGAAAGAATAGAGTTGATAGGGGAGGATCTATTTTGTGGGGATTCTCTATATTGAGCCCATATAGTAGGGGATTATAGTAGTTTTCACTAGCCTAATTTCCCCTATTGAAAACCTATCTGGGATTCCAGATACAGTAAAACTTCAATAAATTAATAGCGTTGGGACCAAAGAAAATTATTATTTTAGCGAAGTTATTAATTTATCGAGTTTAAATTTAACTTATCCAAATATGATTGGGACCAGAGAATTTTATTATTTTAGCGAAGTAATTAATTTATCGAAGTTTTACTGTAGCTTGCTTGGCCCGCAACAGTATGCGCCTGAATGAGACCCTTCTTTTTATCAAAACAAACAGATACCATCAGTTATTACAGTATTATCAAGCTTATTATAGGGGCGACATGTTTTATTAGAGGGGCGGCAGTGTGATAGTAATGTCTCTTTAGTTGGTTAGGGGATGTCCTAAAGGGGATGTAAATTGACTAGGTTATCCTCCCCATTTTTTAACCTAAATCAAAACTAAATTAAAAATTTGTTTTCTTTTTTCTTCTCTTCTCCTCCTCCCATCAACCATAACCTCCATAATTTCATCGTCTTCGATTAATCGACGATTCGAAAATTAATCAAGTGCAGTATAATGACTTATATGAAGTATGTTTTGAAAAATCCAATTAGGGTTTAGTTCATCTTGTTCGATTTAAGTTTAATTTCTATCAAAAATTAGGGTTTTAGATGAAGATTGAAATTAAAGTTTCTGGGTTTATGTGAGTTACGGTTGATTTTAAATCTATTACGAACCGTAACTGGAGATTTTGATGTTGTTACAGTTGGTAATAGTTCAACTACCAACCGTATGTTCTTGTATCTGAGAATTTTATTTAGTTATGGTTGGTATCGAGCATTTAACTACCAACCATAACTAGCATTTTGTCACCCACCGTAACTGAGTTACGGTTCGTATCGAGCATTTAGTTACCAACCGTAACTGGTTTTACAATTTGGTTTTTCCAAAATTTAACCAGTTACGGTTAGTAGTTCATCTTTTACGAACCGTAACTATGAATTACGGTTGGTTATGAGCAAAATGCCAACCGTAATTAGCTCTGAAAATGTAAGAAATTGAATTTTTTTTACGTATTTGAGCAACAAAAAGCTAGTTGGGACTAATTTAGAAGTATACCTGGTCATTTTCAGGCATTGGGTTTTCACTTTGTTGGTTAATTTCTTCAATTGATTGAGATTGACCTTCACTTTGGGCTAAAACTTCTCTACCATCTCCAAACTTTTTTTTTTTTAAACTCTAAAATCTGATTTTGTTTTGATTTTGAGTTAATATAAGTGAAATTAATCATTAACATTAAACTTGATTATGGCCTTGTTTGGTAACCATTATGATTATCTATTTATGATTATAGATAATCATAAACTGAAAATTATATCATAATCATTTTTGAAATAAATTTTAACAAACAACTTTTTGGAATAATTGATTATCAAAAAATGAAAAATGATTAAAATGAGAAGTTGTTTGGTACACATGTTTATCATTATCATTTTAGTGTTTTTTCTATAAACCACAACACACAAATTTAATCATAGATCTTAAATACACCGGCAGTTTGATTTTAGCTAGTTTCGGTATCGAAACCTGTACATGGCATCGGCAATTTCATCTCTCACGTGATTCATTTCACTTCTTCTTTGTTGATGTGCGTACATACCACTAAACGTTGGTTCATCAGGCGGGGATGTATCAATATCTATGACATTTTCTTCATTTGCATAATATGCAAACAGTTCATCAGACTTGGATTCTGTCCTAATTAAATTGTGAATTGCACATGTTGCTATTAATATTTGTACATGGGTGTTGTATGGAAATGAGGCAGGATCCCTCAAAATTGGAAAGCAAGATTTAAGAACTCCAAAGCTTCGCTCGATTGCATTCCTTAACGAAGAATGCCCAAAATTAAACAAGTCCTTTGCAGTGAACCTTCCATTGCTTCCTCTTCTACAGTCATGTAAGTGATAACGAACTCCCCGATATGGAGCAAGAAAACCAGGCATGTTTGGATATCCAACATCAACAACATAATACTTTCCTAAAAATGTAAACAATGTCAGAGAATATTCAGCAACAATAACATCTTTAGTCACAATACAAGTAGAGGGAATTCACAAGAAGGAAACGCATTCTGGTCAGAAAGAATACATGGTACACAAACAACAGTGGTTTAGGTTCTAAGCTATTCATGCTTATAATCCAGGACTTGACATATTGTACTTCGAAAAGTTGAAATGAAAACTGCCATTAGATACTACTATACATTCTATCCATTGAAAGTATGTCAGACCAAAGAAAACCCACAAAATTATAAGACTCTTACTAACACAACTTGTTTTAAAGACTATTATAAAAGGTGCAAACTCATATACTGAATTACTGCGTATATTCCATTTTTCCAAAAACGTAAGTAGTATATGCACATTTATGATTTATGTAACAAGTTAGCATTGGAAGGTGAGACCTATCTTACTGACCATATTACATTTTGCCGGCTTAATATCTTACTGCCTCGCCTTAGAGATTTGATCCTGGTTAAATAACAAATAGGCCGGTGCCATACATATATGTTGGCAACCAAAGAAAGCGGAAATTCAAAATAAATAATGGTGCACACTGAAATTTCTAAAGATTATAAATTAATCACTAAAAACAGACCTTAGAGATGTTTCTTAGCAGCAACCCACGACACTTACACAAAATGAGCGACAATGACATAAATCTATTGTTGTTACTACTGGAACAACTTAAATTTCTAGGACGAGTTCCACTACAATACTAGTTCTACCAAAATAAAAAGACTAACTATACTGGTGACTCAATGTATCAATCCAGACTTCTTGAAATGCAACTAAATCTGCTTCCACTATGGCGTGTTCCAAGCTTAGTGATACACTTTCTAAACATCATTCATTTTGAATATATAGACATATGGTAATCAAAAGTTGGGATACAATCGACAATACATAGCATACAATCGACAATGCAATACCAATGACAAAGCAAAAAAGAGTACAGATTCATTGAACAACTATCTCAAATCCGGATACAAAAAAAAAAATCATGTAGTTCGAGGTTCATATGATAAGCAAAATGTATAGCAAAATTAACTAACCTTCAGGGGCATGAGGAAACATCAGACTTCTATTACTCAAAGCTTCCCATAAAATTCTTGATTCATTTGCAGATCCTTCCCATCCAGCGTAGATATATGTGAATTTCAAATCAAACGAACATACTGCCATCACGTTTTGCGATATATTTACTTTCCTATCGAAGTATGGTGTTTGTTGTGCTAGTGGTACAATCACTTTAATATGTGTTCCGTCTATAGCGCCAATACAGTCCTATAAAATATTTATGGAAATTTAAATTATAAGTTAAAAATGAGAAGAAAAAAAAGACAAAGCTAGAAGAGATATCATCTGACATACCTTGAACCATGGGAAATATTTAGAGTTGTTGAGTATTTCAGCTAGAGTCTCAGAAAAAGAAGGAGGTTTTATAAGTTCCTTGGAAAGTTCCATGATGGCTCTCAATACTTCATTGAAGTATCTACTTATAGTTTCACCGGAATGTTGAAATCTTTCTTGTAACATTCTATTATCTTCTTTATGTCCAATTGTGAGTAGGAAAATCGCCAACTGCTCTTCTATGGTAACCCATCGTCTGTCACGTAAAAGTTCTCTTTCTCTTAAAATGTGAGTCAACCTTAAGAAAACAAATTTCTCCATGCGATACTTCTCATAACATCTACGGGGATGGCCGTGCAAAATCTCTTGCATGTGTTGATGTCCTGTAAGTATAGAAGTTCTACAGGGTTCCTTACATATGCGACCCTTAACGTTTTCGATAACTGTTGCAACCACAAGTAATAAGGTGCGTTCTTCAAGCTCTTCTTCGGAGTCCATATCCTAATATATACAAACAATTGGTGAGGCTCAGTAAGAGGGAAACTAAAGAAGAGTAAATTGAACTAAATTGAATATAGAGTAGGAAAAATAGAGAACAGTAGAATAAACAGGTTATCAATTTAAAACTAGTTCTCATGCCTCATATACAACCAGAATTCAAAGGAAAGAGCAAGTGCATTAATCAGAACATATGCATTAGAACCAGTTGCAGTTGAACCGCCAAAAATGGTACACAACTCTTCATAGATAGGGCAGCCATTTGTCTTATACTTTTTTTTATCCGGGTTTTTCTACGTCAAAACATTACAAAGTATCTACTAACTACTGCCCACAATAATTCACAAATCAAAATACAACCTACAATAAAAACAAAGAGGGTGATGTCAATTAAATTTACCCCAAGATATGCATCCCACACTCCTTCATCGTCAACTATAATCTTTTTATCTTCTGAATCCCATTCAAAGCCACTAAGGGACATGAGTTTCTTCATGTCATTGTGGCTAACCCTCAACACATTATACCTATTTTTAATCTGATCCATAGTAAAACTCTGTCCATTTTTCTTGTTGAATTCATCTTTTACTTCAATCCAAGCTTCTTTCGCAAATGATTTAGGCTTCTTACCACAAAGTATTTGAACGATCAAAAGTTCACATAGGCTTTTTTCCAAACTATTACACCATTTGGCAGTTTCAGTCGACATTCTAATGAACCCAATTTTTAAGAAAATGTTGGTAAATACCAGTCGGGCAATTTCACAAACAGTTGGTGGGATTTCCAAAATCAAGAGCAGAGCAAAACACTTGACATACTAAATTGAAATTAACAAAGAAAAAATTGAAAACCCACTAAAGAAAACTTACCTAATTTTGATTTTGATACGAAGTTCTTTAAATTTTGAAGAAGATGAATTCACCACCTTAGTTTGGGTTTCAACAGAAATGTGAGAAAAGATCGAGATTAATCGTCGAGATTCGAGTTGCTGATGAACAGATAACAGAGGAGAGTAGACGATTGATGAAATCAGAGAGGAGAGAAATCAGATCTAGGGTTTTTCTTCCCCATTTTTTTCTTATCTAGTTCCCCTCTCTCAGTTAGTTTTTATCGAAAATAAATAGAAAAGAAAAAGGAAACCCGAATTTTTGTTCATAAAAATGAGAATCGATTATTTTAATTTTTAAAAACAAGTTTTAGTTGTGTAAAGAAATAATTGATTTTTTAGATTATGTTTAAAATAACTGATTATTATAATCGTTACCAACCACCCTTAGAATTGATTATTATAATTATAATGGCGTATGACCTCATAATCAATTATTTTAATCGTTACCAAACAGCCCCTATCATTACTAAACTAGGTCATCAATTATGAGGATTAATTTTTCATTTCTAGTTCTTTTTTGATAAGAGACAATTTGAATGATCATGTAATGACCCTTTTTTAAAAACGGAACCGATGTAATGACCCTTTTTGTCACGTTGGAATGCCGCCCCTCTAATAAGGTTGAGTATTATTACACCCTGATACCGTTGGATATTCTCGTCTTTTCGATATTTCTACACAATTAAAATGATTTAACAAATAGAGTCACTGCACCCAAACGTTTCATCAGAGAAAAGGCGAGTGCGAGAGAAGAAAAGGCGAAAAGCGTATCAAGAGAGCGAGTAGAATTTCTTCCTCTTCGTCTTCTATGTGCTGAATTGATATTATTAGGTCAAATATTAATAGGGTTCTTATGTTATAACAGGGCTTCAAGTTAGAAAGAAGTAAAAGGAGAAGGTATAATGGAATTGAAGCCGATCCTAAATTGCGCGCGTATTGTCTCAGTATTTCGAGAAACAGACCAGTAAGGGCTTTTTTGGTTTTGTTTTGTTTCTGATTCGGTATTATTATGCAAGTTTTCCTTTTTGTGTATATTCGTCTTGATACTAACGAACCACCTTCACTTTATTTCCATTTCTCTAATTACAGAGTGCATCTGAATATAAAGAGCAACTGTTCCGGAGAGAGCCACTTGGACGGAGAGTTATTCTGATCAATGCTAAAGTGGAGGGGAGCTGGTCAAACGAGCAGAAGAAGGGTCTGAATGATGCGGCTGAGGTAAGAAACTCATTGTGATCCTAACTATGATTTTGCTTTTGTATTTCTAGAAAACGGTGTAATTGTGAACTTGTTGGGCTGGTTGTTCAGTGCTAGTTTTTATATGTTGGGCAATGAAACTAAGTAGGGTTGAGGTTTATTTGGGAAAACCATGCATGCCTTTATTAAGGTTGTAGGTTTCTGTTGAGTGAAAATGAAAGGTTTAGAACTTTAGATTAGCTACAAAGCATATTCGGTTGGTGATATCTAGCTAGATTGATTAGTATAAAAACGAGGAGAGCTTATTACTTTAGAACAATTAGGACTTAAAAGGCTCAAATATCAAGTAATTTACCTTCAGTCTGAGCCGGAAGGCTGATGGATGCTACATTGCTACTTGTTAGGTTGAAAAATTGACCCAATACTGCTGATTCTGATCGTTCTTTTGATGAGAATGGACAAGAGCCAAAGCTGTTCATATTGAAATTGCGGGCAGCGTCACCGCATCTAATTCATCCGCGAAATTTACTAGAAATCCTTGTTTACATCCCAAGGCAAGGGTAGGCAGTTTCCTACCCTGCTGGGTTGGCTCCCAAGCCTAATTCTGGCCTTTTTATGGCCTCCAAAGCCCTTTTGTCACTTTTTCCTACCCTAAATTTTTTGCCTACCCATCGATGGTTTCCTAGCTCCACCTCTGCCTGCTTGTCCCACATCCCACGTTTTTCTCAATTGCCTTTTTTCATTTTTGCTATTTTGTTCTGTTTGCTCTTTGTTACATTTTTTAATCTTAAGTTTTCAACTCAATTACATGACTGTTCGTTTGGTTAGAAGATAGAAATAAGTCGTGCTTCCGAACTGAGTAAATAGATATAAGAAGCCTAGCCTGCTAAGCTGCTTAAAGATATATGCTCCTAGGTTCTGTCCCAAAAAATTCTATGTTAGGGGATCATGTTGTTCAGTTAGAGTGCACAAATCTGTTTTGTATTTGAATACTTTTATCTGATCTTATTATATCCATCAGGATTGGATTAGTTTTAACAGTAACAAATGCTGCAGGTAACATCACATACATCAGAGCTAATTCTAGAGCAGCCGCAGGAGTAGCTGATGCAAGAGCAGTCAAAGAAGCTCCCTTGATGTGTTTGTGTGCCTTTATGGAGATGTTTGAAGTGTTCTTAGAATTGTATAAAGAGAGAAGACTGTACAGGGGATACTTCTTACAATAGGCAAGAAGAAAAAGAAAAGATCAAAGATTACAGGATTACATATTGTAGAAAGATAAGGTCCCAATTAAACATGATACTACTGAAGACTCCACTTATGCTGGGGTTTTAAGAGTGCAGTCCAAGAGAAAATGAGAGTCCTAGCATTCTGACATAATAGATCTTAATTCCTAGGTTTTCTCCAACTTGTAACATTAGATTGAGCTAGCAAGAGAATGCCAAAGCCTCTCGCTGATATATTTTGTCTCATTTGAGTGACAAGAACTAATCAACCTAATGGATTTATTTAGTTTTCGTTGCACATGGTGTTCCATCATCTTTTAAGCCATTTTTGGTAATAGTTGGAGTTGCTGGAAAATTTATACCTGCTGTATAATTAACGCCACATCATTTATCCATTCAAATCGTGCTTTTGGTAGTTGATACCTGCTGTATAAGCTATCCAGACCATGATATTTGCAAATTGGCATGCTTTGTAGCGGGTATGGAATTCCATCCTTTGTCATGCGAGCTGCACACCCATATGTGCTGGTAGATCATTTTGAAGATGTCGCTCCTACATTTTGAATCCCCCCTTGATGTTCCTGCCGAACTCAACCTATTAACGACGGTCGTGGAACCAAACCGTGTTTGGGCATATGACACGAAGGAAAGCGAGAAAAGAATAAATGCTAGCACCAGAGCGTGTGACTGTGTGAGAGTAATGACAAATTTACAAGAGAAGCTCAGGTTTCCTTCTCAGAGACGCCAAAGAGAAGACTGAGAAAAATTATGAGATCCAAATAGATACAGCAGGATATTATTAGCAGTGAGATTGATGAAATCTGTAAACATCGAAATGGGAATTTATTAAGAATTATTGGTACTTGTTCAATTGTGGCCGAGAATGGATCTGCTTGTAAGTCTACGAACTCTAGATCTCAAAATTGAAGATCACCTAGTTGTTCAATTAGATATTCTAGGTATGCTTTATTCAGATTCTATATTCTATTGTTAAATGAGATGACTATGGGAGGACTCCCCCAATTTCTAGACCAGTTTTATGCTTCCTGTTCATTTGATGTGTTCTTTGCTATTTTTTTTAATAATCTTCACATATAGAGAAATCTCATTTGTAAGGAAAAAATACTTGAAAATAGGGAAATTGATCAAGTGCAAGGAGTTCTTTTCCAGAAAGCTGCTTACAGGAATTTAGATACCCTCAACACGAGATGGGATTTAAGCTGCAAAAGGTACATTACTTATATCAGTCTGCTCTATATGTTTCGAGAAACTAGATATTACTGAAGTGAAGTTTTTGCTTGATACATATCGTGGTTAGTTACATTATTAGTTTACATTGTTGAAATGAATTTATACATGTTGGATGAAACGAAGCAAAAGAATTTGTCTCTCTCAGCAGTAGAACAGATTATCATTCTCTCTTAAAACGCTCAATTCTTCCACTTCTGATCCATCAGTCATTATAATCTTGCTCCCTGTTTTACCGAATTTTGTCTCTGCATCCATTAAATAAGGTTAATACTTTAGTTAAATACCCTATCCGCCTGACATACCACAGTTTCATGCATATGATATGTTAAGGACATCTATTCATGCATATGATATGTTAAGGACATCTATAGGTGCATCTTTCATTTGTAAGTACCTAAATGATCATTTTTACTTCGAATGTAATTTATATAACTTGCATTTCATCTTAGTGTTTAATTTTGTGGTGCTTGTGTGTGTAATTCATCTATCGACTATCAGCCTAAAGTCTTGACTTTATTCAGTTAAACAGTACTGCAAGATTCTGAATCCCTTACAGGAAATGTGTGTTATTTGAGGTAATGTTAGTTAAACCTAGATAACAAATTGAGTTTATTTGCAAAACTGGAAGTTAGAAAAAAAAATTCAATCCGCAATACCTGCCAATTGCAAAAGCTCTTCCATTGATCCTGGCAAATGGATAAGTTTTCCAGGCTTGTTGCTTTCTGTTGTATTTATTTCATCTGGATGATGCCCGTGGATTATCAACCTCATGAGGGCACGTGTAGTAGGACTTGCAGGAACTCCTGCATATTTTTACCATAATTCGTAAATGTTTGGAAGTATATATGTGGAGGTATATGTGGAGCTTAGCTTTCTCTCTGAACATTAGAAATCAGATGGCGTAAAATGAAATGAAAACTTCATTAATAAACATTATATGGCAAACTTTAGCTTGACAAGCTAGTATACATGAACTCCTTTAACAATTGATAGTAGTTGAAGAGACTGAGCTATCTAGGTGTCTTTGGCCTGTGGTTCCATCCATTGTATATATGATGCTACCTAATGTCCCAATACTTGGTTTTCCCTTGGATTGGCTAGACCAATTTTTTTTTTTGAATTGCAAGATTTTTCAATTTAGATATAGATGATTTGACATAATAATAAATGATAACTTGATAAGTATAGGTCTGAGTAATAAACCTTTACCTTTAGCATTTCTTGACGATGCTTCACGGTCTTTTACTTCCCCTCTCGAGATGTTTCGCTGCAATCACAAATAATTAGCATTTTGCACTTTACCATCTAGATGAGTTATGTTTTCTAGTCATGGTAAGAATGAACTATAAATATGACATATAAAAGGATAACATGCTACATAGATACTGCTGAACATTGTAACAACGTCATTCCCTGCGCACTATGTTGTCCTTACCTTGGGTATATTGTGGAGGTCACCAAGAAATTCTGTTACAAAGGGAATTTGTTCGAGTATCTCTGTTTGTATGGTCTTTAAGTGCTGCAGATGGAAGAATCACATGGGAAGTTAAAATCAAACTGCACAAAATTTCACCATTTTAGTGGCTTTTTATTTGTTATGTTTTTGTATGAAATCCAAAGTCCAAACCTCAGTGAAATTTGAGATGACTCGCGATCCATCATCAGCATGTTGCTGCACAATTTGCTTAAAATGCTGATGACTTATTCGAATAACCTGGGAAAGCCTCTTGCTCCTCACTGTAAATGGCTGTGGGATATTGAAAAGCACCCCTATTTCTCCTGCCATTTCCGAAGGGCCTAATTTTGATAAAACCTGTAAAAAGCACCACAGTTCAGAGTTGACATAGCAAAATGGATCTCATACCATGCTGAATTTCAGAGGAATATGTTCTTATTTGAAGTCAAGATAACTAGCATTCATATGTTTGTATCATACCACGTTTCACTGCTCTAGTTCATCACATTATATGGTTAATATGCTATACAGTGTTATCATTCTCATTGAGACTAATCCTGAATAAAATCACCGAGTTTAACATACTTTTTTCATTAGCTCTTGCCGAACTCTCATTGCAAACAATTAAACAGACTTATGGCACTTCGACAAGCTTTCATCTTTATTGCGCCTCATCATTAATGAGAGCAAAAATGACAATCTGTCACTCACCTAACTAGTTTTGTATGTAGTTGGGCTATTTTCCTTGAGGGTGACTCGTGTAAAATAAAATCTCATGTAATTTCAAGTGTCCTCTTTTAATGATGCTATGGTAAAATAGCGAAACAGTCTTAAGTGTTTTTATGTGTCTTCTCTCTCACATCTGTCATTTTCTATGTAGAATTGTTATAACATTCCGTGTTTTATGATTTATTTAATGAAGTTCTCCTATACTCATGTACTGAAAATTTGTCGCGGAAGTTGGTTGATACACACCTGTTTAATTTACATTCAAAGTCTTTACTTCATACTACTCTAATATTTATTCCATGCATTTAACAACTAAGTAATCTGTCAATTGGCAAAATAAATTATGAGAGAATACCTGTTCTGTTCCATCTTTGTATGTCAGCAAGTCCTGCAGGTTACGGCAGACTAATTAACCTCGGCATTTCAAGAAAGGAGATACGTTTCCAGTGGAATAAATGTCTTACCATTTGCCCAGAAACTATAATATAGAAGTCTGTCGGTATTTCGTTTTGTATAATAATATCAACTTTTGGTGGAAAATATTCTGCTTTCATTTCAGTAATCTGCAGAAGTTTGCATACCGTTATTGCCATTGGTGACGTTGCAATTAAACTGATGGTGTAATCAGAAAGAAATGCTTACCAACTGAACAATAAGATCTTCGGAAACTTCATTGAACAGGTAACCACCCTTAACAGTTGTTGTGAAAAGATGTTGACCTATGCTAGATCTTATTGCTTTAGGTAGATCTTGAAACACTTGGTCTTGCTGCATCTCTTGTGTCCTAAATTGTAGGTGCATGTGTGCCATCATTTGCTCTTTTAAGTTCTCTGGAAGTCTATTTGAGCTAGAGAATCTCAATATTTTATTGATTGCATCTCTCTGCAACGCCGTTTCTCAAGTTAACACAGTTAATTAAGAGAAATAACATTTTGCTTGAATGAAAACTTAGTGTAAGTTAGAATGAACAATGGAACAGGAAAAAGTCTAGGGCTTACCATAGCAAAAGTTCGATGGGCACTATGCACAATAAGATTGGTCATATTACCAATGAGATAAGCAGTGAGACCAATGTTAAAAAACATGAAAAAGATGTTGAAAATCTTCTCTCTAGTGTTCTGGGCATGCAGATCTCCATAGCCAACAGTCGTTAGAGTGGTAATGGTCCAGTACAAAGAATATGTGTAGCCTATCCAAATACTCCTGTCTTCAAAATTTCCTAATTGAGCACCAATCCATGTTTTCTCTTTATCGAAGTAATGGGTAGCCATCCAGTACTGGAAACAACCTACAAAATGCACTATGAAGAGGGTCACCTGCGAATGACATAAACCAAGTTAGTTAGCTAAAATATTTTGTCAATATGCTATTTCTAGTGAAGTCAGATAAAATATGGTAGTCCCGGGAAATGCTTACAGAGATGAGTTTAATGTATCTTGTCCAGAAGTAGCTGAATCGTGTGTCTTTTTCCAACCTGATTCAAGTGTGAGAAAAAAGATAGATAAAGATACTTAGAACATAGAACTTCATGATAGGTTCTAGCTTCTAAGGTAGTAAAGCGGCTAAAGCCGTGATATTTTTTAGTCATGGAATGTTGAAAATATGACTGACCTTGCAAAAAGCTTGCCAACACGGCGTAGTCGCCAGAATCGAAGGAGATTGAGGAAACCAAAAACAGCACCTGTTTTTGTTTTCCCAGTTATAACTCTGTATATGAGCTGAAATGGCAAGGTTGAGGCTATATCCAATGGAAGCCAGAACTTGGTCATATACCTGTTCCAAGAAAAAGTGAATAGTGAGAAGTGAAACAAATACTAAAGCCCAAGGTGAGACCATATTAATGCTGTTCACACATGCTCAAGGTGGTGAAGTCCTAGTCAATCACAAAATGGACGAGAAGAAAATCACCTCACAGCAATCTTTTTGCGGTCGTCTACAAGGAGGTAAGTTGTTCTATCCAAGTAGGCAACGAAGAAAGTAAGTACGATATCGATGGCAAAGAAGCCATCGACCACTAAATCAACAGGCATTAGAGACCCTGTTGCTACCTTGCTGAATGCTAGCTCGAACGGGGATGCCCATGCTGAATATATGACTAGAACCACTAGAAACAGTTGCCACCACCTGCAATTCCATTCAATTATTAATTATAAAACAACAAGAACTAATATCAGTTTCCAACAATATACCACTCACGTTTCTGGAAAACAGTTACTATTACTTTTTCAGTTCGGCCTATTTTTTAGCTAAAATGCAACAGTAATAGCATCTCTTTTCTAGAAACTAAGTTACTAATATTCAAATAGTCAATCAATTTCTCATTCAGACTGTATACCTATGATGTGCCAATGAAGGGGTTATCTCCACCCAGTTTCTAAGGGGCAAACAGATTGTAAACTGAAAGTACACTGTAGGCTATTGGAAGTATTGTGCCCCCGCCTCCAAAGTGGGTGCACATCATAGTGATATTATTGTTTCAACACACGTAATCGTTAACTACAATAACAGCATGATCCACCTTTCAAGAAACTACTTTATTGACTTCTCAGAAAAGTCTATCTTTTTAGCGCCTACTGCCTTGCATAGCTTTGAAACTACTCATTCACCGCCCTATTATAGCCCCATTCACCGCCCTATTCACCGTATATTTTAACTTATGATGACATTGGTGAATTTTTTAAAGAGTTAAAAGGCAGATTTGAAGGATGAAAAATAGCCCGCAGGTTGAAAATAAAGCGGTAATGAAGACGGAAATTCCATTTCCGTATATATTTTACCTATGGTACAAGAACAGTTTAAGTAATTTCCCGGGAGATGAATTGTGTCAATTTTTACACCAACAGAACTGAAACGAAACTAAAACCATAGTAGGTACCAAATGATAGTCTATTTTTAAGCTCTAGAACTGACCCTTTGAAGGTCAAACTGCATACAAAACCGTGTTTTGCATGTTCAAATTTTGAATCAAATATGCAAAAAATGATAAACAAAAAAAGAAGAGAGAGCTTAAACTTGCCTGTATCGACGATCATAGGGTGCGATGATGAATCTTTTAAGGTCAAGGTAATTACCATCAATAACAGTTCCAAAAGCTGGTAATATACTACTAGAAAGCGTCGCTAAGTTATTTATTTCACCACTTCTACGTCGAGCTAACATGGATGGTGCAGCAGCAGCAGCTGGAACTGCTGACCTGCTATTTAAAAACGGTGCCGGTGACATCATATTGCTCTCTGTCGATGTGGCCGGTGATCTCCCTGCCAGCAACGGTGTCGGTGACTGCGTTACACTCTCTCTGTACGGCATCGTTTCGTTTATTGGATGCTTGCTAGCAAGAGCTGATGCCCAGATGAATATCAAATCAAGAAGTACCAAAACAAAATGAAATGAGGAAGAGGAAGAAAGGGAGAAGCTTAAATTTGTCTCCCTCTTTTTCTGTATAAATATATAAATTTTGTCTGATGTCTGACTTCATGGAACGAAGGTGGTAATATTATTAAAAGCATATAATGGTCAACGTTATTAATGATGCCACACGGGAAAGGGCATCCATGTTCAACAGCCGGAGCAATTTGGCAATTCTGCTTGGCCCTTTATGAACTACTTGCAGACCGACCCTACTCAAAATATTTTGGGAAAAATAGGGTTTAGTCCAAAATCTCATCCAAATATACTAGTTAGTCCTAACTCATTCAACTAGGGGCAAATTAATTCATTTTTAAGGAAAATACATAAATAATCTTTCTAGTTTACAATTTAGTTCAAATATTTCCAATTTAGCTCAAAGTGACTGACGATGATGTCAGCGGTTTAAATAGTATAAAAAAATTAAAATCAATTTATCTTTCGAACCATTTGTCCAAAATTAGCAAACTTTATATATTCGGAAAGCTCTTTCTGAGCTACAAAAAGAGTAACCATATGACTATATAATTCTCATTTTCTAAATTTGTAATTTAGATTGGTGTACAACATATACACATCTACAAAAATCCAAAGACAGGACAAGGTGCACCAGTTTGTACACCGCATACAACTTGAATACCCATCTAAGCACCAACTAGAATTAAAAATTTCAGTCACACCAGGAGTAGAAAGTAGGTCCACAAACATCGTAAGCATCAGGATCATGCCAAATCAGTATCTCCATGAACCAACCTTGCACAATTGCAATTAGAATATGAAAGTAACTCATGAAGCCGCGAAAGTTTGTACCATAAAAGAAATTTATATTGCATATTGTTAAAAGGGGAAAACTCTTGCACTAAGAATGTTGAGGTTTAGACATGAAATCATGAAACTATACAAAATGCCATAAAATGCGGGCACTAATGTGAATGTGATATACTCCTATGCAGTAGGTTCCACCTTGAAGATACAGGCTCGTGGTTTTACATTCACCGAATCCCCATCCCTATCTTTCACATATATGAACTTTTTCTACCGATTATAGTGGGACCCCACTAACCAGCTTAACACTCTGTACTAGTTTATCATGAGCAATAGGTAAGCAACGGTCATCTCCATTTATTTGCATATTTTCTAGTTCATTATTGTAGCACCAAGAATTAAATAGTTACCATGATATATACGCGCGGAGCATGCAGATCCAAAAAATAAGTATGGTACTCTGAATACCGACTCTCTGCTCCTCCTTGAAAAATGGATACATTGCATCAGAAATAAAAGTGACTGTACAAAGGAAAATTGAACACCGTTTTATTTATGACTCTTTCAGTAAATCGGTAGAACCGAGCTATCTAAGCTAGTAAACATTGAGCCTATCTGCCAATTAATAAGTCCAACCGTAAACTAATCTGTGAAAGTAGTTTTTGGCCATGTAAGTTTCATTAGTCAAAGTACAATGTAGGAAGATATTAGTCAAAGCACAATGTAAGAGATAACATCACTTGTTGCAAACAAGTCGTTTAGTGTATTCATTCTTCTTACATCATGAGGGAAACTAACAAGTGCCCTTCCTTTTCTCTACACAAAATGTATACACTAGTATAGCCCGTTAAAGGAAAATTAATACGCTCTTAACTAGATGTATACAAAACCGGACATAAGAAACTGATGGGAGTAAACCAAATTCGGTAAGGAGACCACAACATGTAACTGGTATACAAGCATATATACCTAATATAGCAAGCACAAAAAAAGGTGCACTCTTATATGCACCCATATAACTGGTGTACAAGAAAATACACCGGTTAATTCTTACTTTTAGGATTAAGCAATGCTAGATTGGGCAGTGAATCCCATAAAATCCCATGTCCGCTTAAACAATTAGTTATGGACCACTTAATCTACACGGTCATGGTGATAGGTGAAAATTTTAATTATGATAATTAGTAATTCAATAGAACCTCATTTTCAATCAGTGACATATATAAGACAAAAAATTCATTTATTTTACAAATGTTAGTCAGTAACCGGAAGTAAAATCAAAGTCATATGTACAACAATATACATTTATATTATAGGTGTACTATGTGTACACATGTTATTTCTGTCATAATCAGCATTCAGTGAATCATAGCATCACTGATTCGACATCCAAAAAACGAAAAAATGATTGTTCACTAAAATTTGATTAAGATTTTTAAAGTGGGCTACTATGTACACATATAATTTCTGTCACATGTGTACAAAAACGTACACTTATATTATAGGTGTACAAATATGTACACATGTAGTTTCCGCATCATTTTAATAAGATATTGTTATCAATAAAGTATATGTAATCATCTCACTTACCTGCATTTCCACTTCATTTTAGTGCCAGAAATTAACATACATTATTGAGTGCATTGATGTTTTAGGTTATAAAGTACACAGCTTCTAACGTCACATGTTTTATTAATATATATTACATGTGAAATCCCTATACTAAGTGAACATATCTACGCATGTTACAACTTGAACCATTGAAACCAAGAAGAAATATAGGTGAAGAACACTAACCGAGTACTGTGAAACCGGAAACTCTGTTGGGAATTTCCTCGAACAGCTCAAAGGAGGCACCTTCAATCTGCTTGGACCCTGCGAACAATACAATAGTCAAATTTCAGTTTTGGAGATTGAAATTCAAAGCTTACTTTGCATATAAAAAATCCAACACCTTTACACATTAGTGCTTTCCCTAGTTTTTGGTTTGTATACATAAAATATAGTTCTGAAAGTATATAACTATGTACACCTAAATAATCAATATTTGGACAATAATGTACACATTAGTGCTTTGCCTAATTTTTTAGACTTCAAAATGAATTACATGTGTACAACTATGTACACCTAAAATTGATGCACCACTCATGTATAAGTAACTTATGTTGCTTACAGACATTACACACTGTTAAGATTTCTCACTAACCCAGATAATATTGGAAGAATATATTTACCAAAGCAGACAAAAAGTGAAACCATCAGAACGGTTGCACCTTTACCCATTGAAAAATATTATGAATCCGACATCTATTAGAGTTGTAGTGACAAATCTACTTAAATTTAGCTTCTCAAAATGATAATTCAAAAATGCATTACAAGTTATATATGCAGCCTTGGGACTGTTTCTCCATACTAAAGCCAAACATTTATCCTAATATCAAGTAAGCAACGTGATACATTATCCTAACCAAATCTAAAATAATGGAGTTTATGTGTTGTGCATGTCCTTGTAGTTAATATTTAACGTAAAGAGGTTCTAAATGGAAGTATAATAGCAAATAATAGTAATTTTTTGATTAGAAAAACTCATGTGATGGAATACTACAATTGTTTAGTTTTATCACCCAGTTAAGACAACTGCTACTAAGCTAACATTTTCCCTGATGTTATACTCGAATTCATGATGTCCTAACTATCATCTACCAAAACAAAATGTATGAAAATAATTAAAATACCCAATGGATACTCAAAATTGAAACATGGGAAGGACTTCATATCAATCCTTATTGAAAAATTCTTCTTGAATCATATCAATCGCATGATTCCTCTCTCTACTCCTGAGCTCCTTGTAACTATCTATATGATCTGCACCTTAGAATTTCAAAAACCGAAAATCAACAGTAAACAAATCCAGACTAGAAAATTTTATCTCGATAATTAGATATATATGAAGTTAGCATGATTAATAGTGTAATTTGGTATAGATCAGACATAACTACATGAAGTAATTAAGAAATTGAAAATAAAACTTACTGTCTATTCATCGGGATCCTCTTATTGGATTTCTGAGGAGACTTAATAATGAGATACAATTGAGCTTAATTTGGAGAAATTCTTTGTGTATTAACAAAAATACGAGAAATAATCTGATTCTTCATCACTATACAGATAAAATTCAAAACAGTACTCAGATTCAATATCACTTGGACATTATAATAATATCTCGACACTTCTGAGAATGTTGACGTCTCTGACGATTTGATTTCATCTTCTTTTACTCCGACGATTTTAATTTGTTTTCAATTCGTAAGAAGATTTAACAAATGAAATCTCTGAAACATTATCTCCAAGAATTTCCACCGATATTTTTACTTTCCTAGCTAAATCATTACATGAATATTCTTCTGATATGAATTTCTTCTTAGATTTTGAGTATTTACGAAATATTTTTAGGTCTCTCTCATCAATCTCTCCTAATTCTAAATCTGAGATCTAAAAATGGAAAAAAAATCTTTGTATATCTGAATCTCTATAGGAGGGTAATTCTGGTACTGAATTTTTTTGAATCGGTACGAGTTTGGACCAACTCATTAAAATTTGGATCAAACTGTAAAGCCGACGTCTGTTTTGGACTAACGAGTACCAGGCCTGAGGAGGCTGTACTAGAGTGTCCAAAGCCCATCAATAATGGGACTAAACGTCAATTTCTACAAATATTTTCGCAGTATATGGTAAGGTCCAGTGGCGGAACCAGAAAATGAATCTGGGACTGGCTTGAAAAAAATATATTTAGGGCTGGCTTAAGCCTGTTTTTTAGGCTTTTATTTTTAACCAAACTTAAAACCCATTGCAAAATGTACGTTTTCCTGGACTTTGGGCTGGCTAAGTCACCATGTAGTTCCGCCCCTGGTCAGGTCTCTTGGTTACTTGCTAGGAATTCAAGTGGAGAAATACTAGTAGTAGTTCATTACGAAATGGTTATAGAGTTCTGAAATTTCTGGGAAGTAATCTTGAAAAAAGTATCACTCAAAAAGTTTGGGAATTTATTAGGGGTCAAGTTGTATGAAGGTTTGGTGTATAAATTTGTTTAGGAGAAAATATGTTAATACTTACTTTATGATGTGGTCCAAGAGGTTGATGCGGTGGTCTCTAACTTGAAAACCACTGTAGGTGTAAGATAGGTCCAAGAGGTTAATGTTGTGGTCTTAAAATTTTATAAATGATGTTAATCCAATTGAAATATCTTATGTTGTGTTTGATACCGCAAGGAAAGATATCAATGCCCATAAATAAGGAAAAAAATTTATATAATTCTAAAAAGACTGAACCGTGGAATTTTAGTCCAATGTGTTCATAATCCATGGATTTAGCTGTAAGATCTAAAGGGTTGGAAGCTGAAAATTAAGGGCAATTCATATGATTTGGGAAAATCTTAGATTTGCAAATTTTTCTCCACTATGGAATGGACAAACATGGAAAACGGATGAATAAACCAACAAATTTGTGGGTTTTCGTAATACGGCCAAACCACGTCTCTTGTTACGCCGAGGATCTAGATTCGATGTGCGATCTATGTTGAACCACTGGCATTTGAAGGTCAGCCGCGTGACAAGTTCTGCCGCCCAATGGCTAATCCAACGACTCTAATTTGTTTCTCCTATAAATTCAACTCTCCTCAACTCGAAATTCACACCTTCTACACTTCTTAACTCCAACTCTTCTCGACTCATCTAAAAATGCTTCCCAGAGTTCGTGGTGTTAAGTTTACTCATAATGAGAATTTAGTTATTTGTAAAGCATATGTTTTTTAAACAAGAGAAAACACCTATCGTAGTCAAGACGTATCAATTCAGGTTTTCTGGCATGAGGTTTTTGCAATGTTTGCCTCAGAAACGGGGAACCCGTTTATGCATGTGTTAGAGCATAGCTCCGTTGAACCCACCAAGCGTTGGTATGTCAAGTTTGTTTGTCATATTTTAGTGAATCAAAACTCATGTTAAGAGTCGCTTGATTATGTACTAGAGTCAACTTCGTATAGGTTAGCTTGAAAGTATTAGGATATGAGACTTTACAAGTATCGCGAAGACTTGAAGATGTGAAGAAGCAAGGAGCTACAACGACAACATCATCCTTCCACTTGAGGTTAGTGATATTTGACTTGAACTGTTTCATTCCCTAACGTATCTTTCAAGTCATGCATATTAAAAACAAATCTGTGAATCATGTTTGAACTCCAGATAGACATAATATTAAGGAATACAATACGAGGTTTATTGCTTAACCATTAAACTTTGTAGATAAGACATCGACATAAATGTTTAAATGCTATTGTGATTATGTATGAGTATGAGGTGAGGATTTCATCCTAGGGAACAATGTTTTACATGTGTTCTAAGGAAGTAAATTCATGAACTTGGTTTGTGAATCGAAAAGGAAATCACCAGGTGTTATTGGTATTGTTATTCATTGCATATCTTGTGAACAACCAATATGTGTGCTTTAGTATAACCGTTAATGACTTGTTTGTGTTCTTGGTAAAACTATTCACAGAGGCCTGACTTATGTATTGGTATGACTTTTATTAGTGAAACCGATCTTAAGTAATCACCTGAGATGGTATGATCGAGTTTGTGATTTTATGTCTGACCAAATCTGGGTAAAGGGAAACCGATCATAGTAAGAGGTGCAGTACATCACAAAGGGGAATCGATCCTTATATTAGGTGCATCAAGTTTATAGCAGAAAGGGGAACCGATCCTATGGACATGTGCAACACGTTTTTAGGCAAAGGGGAACTGATCCTATGGACATGTGCAACTCATATAAGTTAGATACCATATATATGTGGGGAACCAATCCTAGTACCTAGTCAACTGAATTTTGGAAAGCTAGTGTGACTATGCACAGTACTCACATGGAGGTAGAACCGAAACCTGTTTCGGTAGAACAGTTAAACCCATGATTTGTGATTGAATGTTATTTGATCAATCGCATAGTTCTTGAAAGTCAGATGAACCAATTCTAAACTTGTTTGGAAGTGTGGCAAATCGGTTTCAAGGTTGTAAGTATGAAAGAGAACTTACAAAGTTAGGATGTCGACATACTTTGAACACGTGTTGTGAAAGTTTATTATATAATTTTTCAAAGTTATTCCTTAATTGGTAAGGGAATAGAATCCAAGGATCGAAACATAAATAAGTTAAGAATCTTTTAATTAAGGTTATTAATTTCATTTTTAAGAAAATAAGAATTAGTAATGTGCATTTAATAATTAGAGATTCTCCAAGAGATTTCGAACTTTATTTTTGGACCGAGCATTTCCAGGAATTATGGAAACCGAATTTGTGCCTTAATGAATATCTTGAGAATATTTTCGGTTTTGGAAATTCCTTGGTGTCCGAACTTCCTTGTCTATAAATATTGAAGTTTGCATTTCTATCAAACCAATCCTTCGTAACAGAAAATTACCTCTTGTTATGCTGCTACTGGTGAAGCCGCCTATTCGCAGAGGAGAGTAACCTAATTAGGCGAAATCTCTTACGGTCACTCGTTTTAAAGTCTTCTTTGGGATTGAGAAGCTCTATTAGTATCGTTGGTGGGAAGCTAGATAATTACGGTTTATCTTTTGTTTTTGATTGATTTAATTGACAAACGGTGGTTGAATTTTGATTGCACCTAGTTTGTTTATGCTTGAGGATCTTCTCTTTTGATATAAGATTCACTCAAACTAGTTCAGAGTTTCGACAGGGATCTTTAGACTGATTGTAGTTCTAAAGACGATCTTGTGATAAACCATTGTTAACAGACTCCGTTCTGTGCGTGATTGATCACAAGAGATTCAAGTTGTTGTGTGCAGGTATTTATTGAAGATCTAAGAAGATTTGAAGACAAAAAAGATATTGAAGATTTCTGATTTGGGGTTCATAATCTTTGGTGTGCACAATACTTGTTTCAGTAAAATAGGATCCAACTATAATCGGTTTATCCTTGTGATAGAATTAGATTGATTAGTTGAGTAGATCGGAATCAACACAATTTTTTGGATTAAGAGTGTTGATTGCAAAATCTTAACGATTACTTCGGTAATTGAACATAAGATAGATCTAAGGACCTGACGAAGGAGTTTATGTTAAGATAAACAGAAGAGCCTTTGTCCGAATCATATCACTTGGTTGAAGAGAGTTGATACCAAATAGATTTGTTGTTCCTTTACTGTTTGGAATATGAACCAAAGGAATTGTTCCAAGTACATGACTTATTCATAGGTTGGAGGCGTAGGAATACAGACGGAACTAGGTAAACTATAGGTTTAGTTGCTTGGTCTCAACTATACGAAGTTAGGTTTAATTTTGTGTAACGGCTTAATCCTGAGAGTATTCAATTCTGGACAAGGTCCCTGGGTTTTTCTGCATTTGCGGTTTCCTCGTTAACAAAATCTTCTTGTGTCATTTACTTTTATTTTCCGCAATTATAATTGTATTTATTATAATTTAAAGTAAATTACACAAACGTTAATTCCTATTTACTTGATAAGTAATCCTATTGTGTTTGACTAAGTCCGAACCTTTTTATCAAGTAAACATACTTCGTTGTTGTATTGGCTCGATCTCGTATCCATATACGATCACAAGAAGTGTGAACCGATTAGTTGCATCGTCTCGACTCAGTCCAAAGACAATCACTTTCGGAGAAATGAAGGTAGTAAAAGTTTTAGATTGAGGTGTATTTGGGTACCCTCGTCTTTTCAATTGGTGTCAGAGAGGGCAAACACGAAAAGATCTAACAATCTGTGTTTGGTGCGATCCAACCTATAAGAAAAAGAATCTAATAAGTGATTCAGTTAACGTAAGTCAAGATGATAAATCAGGACTTGAGGATAACATCTTCTGTGAATCTACTGAACAACCTGATATCTGTAATGTAGATTCCACTGATTGGAAAACTTACCTAGAAAAACAACTTGATGAGATATCTGAAGATGGTGACTCAGAAATTGATCAAGATGTTAAAGATGATCTATCTGAATACTCCTCACTACTAGGAGCTGTCTCCGCAAAAAGACTGTCTTCCTCAGATGTGATTCGACTTCTTGCTCCTCTCAGCAGAGAAAATAGGAAACTAAGAAAAGTATTTTCTGGCTTCTTCTATGAATATCAGAATTCCAGATATCTACTTAAAGACTATAAAGAAAGTTTTCACTCAAAAACCCTTGAGTTTGAGAACCTCAACAGGAAACATTACTTGTTGAATAAAAAACTTCTCGAGACAGAAGCCATGATTAATTCTCAACATTCAACAAGCAACGAACAACTTGATTCTGATTCCTTCATGAAAAATCCTCTTGAGGATCAACTAGCTGAAGCTATTGAAAAAAATCAAGGTGCTATAAGAAGAATTTGTAAGGCTGAGAAGACTCAATGATAGCACAATTAACTTATCTTCCATGTTAGATGCAAGGAGAAGTCATGGCGACAAACGTGGATTAGGATATGATGGGATTGATACTTCGTCAATCAACAAAGAAGTAAAATTCTTAAAGGCTTCCTGCGTCTACTCCAGAAGATCCACCGGTAGAAGTATGCTTGCATGATTCGCCCAAGTGCTCAAGTGAGGTTCCAACATAAAAAAACTTCGAATGCAAAAAGCGGAAGTTTCCAACCAAGAAGCATCATCATGACCAAAAAACTCATAAAGGTAAATTGAAAAACTATACACCTTTCAATAAGCATTGTTTTTATTTTAGAGAAAAGTGTCATATGCAAAGGGAGTGTAAAATTCGAAAGATGCAGAATGCTCTATCGTTTGCCTCAAAAGAGTTGGATAGATTCACTTCCAAAAACCTCTCAGATCATTATTGTCCAGTGAGACAAATGAACTATAACATAAATTCAAAATCATATCCTAAAAGAAACATTCCTACAAGGAGTAATAATAGAAAGGTAATGCCTTTTTCAATAAGGATATGAGATCTGATGTTCCAAAGTGGAAAGATGCAATGTCTCTAGAGATGAAGAATCTTCATTCAAAGTCTACCTACAAGTTGATACCGAAATCTGAGAAGGTATCCAAAAGAAAGTCATCTAATTCAAAGTCTAAGAAAAAAAATCCTGTTATAATATTGGACAAAGATGACTATAAAAGTCTAGTGGTTAGACTCAAAAAGGATTTAGAGATATTCAGTGATATCAATGTGCAAACATCGTTTGACGATCTACTACAAAGTAGAAAAACAAAAAGGGGGTCGACCAAGTCTCTAGGACCTCTCAAATTATAGTAATTTTTCCCTCTCTTATGTAAGGAAAGAGTTGTTTTTCGGAATTGTATAGGAAATCTTTCCTTTTTGAGTTTTAAGTAGGGATTATAAATAAAGTCCGATTATGCTTCTTCTGTGATATTGTTACAATGCTTTCACCATTTGTAAAAAGTGAGGAAGACTTGACAAAAGAAATTTCAGAAATAATTAGCACATGCAATACTTTGCCGCGTTCAAAAATTCGTCATATGATCCCTTTCATGGTGGAAGGTAAAGAACGATATGATGTTGTCTGTAATTTTTGTGTGGAAAAGATTGAAATGACTCTTGAGTCTAGATGCACATATTATGAGAAAATATTATATGGAATATGTTCCGATTATTTTTCTTTCCCTAACAAGAAAACTCTCTCAACAATTCTTGCTCAGAATTTGTTTGAGGGAACAATGGAACTCATTGGAAGAAGAGATATTCTCAAGGATGATCTTATTGGTGCTAAGATGAGTATCTCTAGATACAAAGAATCTATTGCAAAATATAGATGGCCTCAAGACCTTGGATAATTTAGAAGAAATTTAGAATATTCTAAAGGGGAACAAACCAAACTTGAGATTCTACTAAAGGAATTCTCCAGTAAGACATGCAAAGCAAAAATAAGATTAAATTCTTATTTGAAACTAGGATACTTTATGTAAGGTCTATTATGAATAAAATTATTTGATTTATAATTTTTCTTGTGATAGTTTTGGTTTACATAGCCTGTGCTTAAATGCTTTTATCTCATTGCTATGTATATTTATGGGATGTTTGATTTCGGTTTTCTAACCTTGATATTCGATCTCATAATGTTGTGAATACTTGTGGTTTGGGTGATTTTTTGATTTAACAGGATTAAGTTCTAGCCCATGTTGGTAGGCTTTATCAAAGAATCATGAGGGGTTCTGGTAGAAACAATATGTGAAAAAGTCACAGTATGTTGAATCGTTTTTGGTTTAGCATAAAAGCAGAAATGTTTCGACGGTTTTCAACTTTTGCTTGCAATTATTAAAACCGATTTTCAACCTTTCTCTGGTAAAGGTTGGTTTTTGTTATTCTTTTGTTTTTACATAAGGATGACAACATGATGATATTTCGATATCAATTCTCCCTGGAAGAAGATGCAAACATATTGGAGAAGTGGATGCGAAATTTGAGGTAACAATCTTGTTAGTTAATTGTTTTCCTGTTTAAGAAAAACCTGATTTTTATTTCATATATATTTTGCTTTTGCTTAACAAAATTTCGGTACAATTGATGTTTATTCCATTATGTGTGTATGGATGTATGTGTGATTAAATTGGTCCCGGTTAAGAAAAACTATTGTTATCTTGCTTTATTGTGTGGTATCAATTGTTTAGGCTTACAAAATTTCGGTGCAATTGCGGTGCTTTAATGTCTATGTTGTTTCAATTGTTTCTGGTTGAGGTGAATAATTATGCAAGTTGATTTATTTGGTTTGTATGAATTATTTATGGCTTAACGAAAGAAAAGGTTTATGGAATGAGTTGTTTAGTCCAATTCGATTCTGGATAAGAGAAACTAAGTTAATTCTGATTTTAGTTAGACTTATCGAAGTGAGGTTTCGTTTATTCAAGTCTAATCGAATGCCTTAACAAGAAAGGCTAGTTAACTAACCTAGTACTTGTCTTGTTTAAAATTGAAAAGTATAAGTTTATGGATAATTAGAACCTGATGAGAAAAATAGAGTTATCTTTATTTTGGTCTTATCGAATAAGTGATTGTTTTTGTACAATCAGTTTAGCAAAGGAACTAAGGTTCTTAGTTGATTTTTGGTTTGCTAAACTAAAATGGGAAAATTGTTTCCTTGGTAACATATCAAAATAAAACTACTTGTAGTTTCTATTTTTCATATTGGTTATCATAAAATGGTGTGTGGAACCGTCGTGCTTAAGTCTACAGGTTGTAAGTCTATTTTGAGATTTGTAAGATTATTTTCGGTTTGTCCTTTATTTATTTTTCGTTTCTTTATCATTTTGTGACAAAAAGGGAGAGAAATATATGGAGCAAACAAGTGATACTGGCATTGATTTTATATTGATTGGTATCACAAAGGAAAAGAACATATGTGCTTAAACGTTTATCTAAACGAAAGAGTGAAAGCATAGACTAAGGGGGAGTAACATATCATTTTAATTGGTATAACAAAGACGTGTTGATTGAAATATGCCCATCTTCCTTTAGGTGGAGTATTAGCTTTGTTATTATAATGTCAACATTAGAATTTTTAAGGATTGAATGTATGCAGATTACTGTGCTGTTGAATTCGAGAATCAAGCGTATGTGTAATGAATTCTTGTAATTTGTTTATCCATATGATGTAACAGTTTTGTCACTAAAATTGACAAAGTGGGAGATTGTTAGAGCATAGCTCGGTTGAACCCACCAAGCGTTGGTATGTCAAGTTTGGTTGTCATATTTTAGTGAATCAAAACTCATGTTAAGAGTCGCTAGATTATGTACTAGAGTCAACTTCATATAGGTTAGCTTGAAGTATTAGGATATGAGACTTTACAAGTATTGCGAAGACTTGAAGATGTGAAGAAGCAAAGAGCTACAACGACAACATGATCCTTCCACTTGAGGTTAGTGATATTTGACTTGAACTGTTTCATTCCCTAACATATATTTCAAGTCGTGCATATTGAAAACAAAACTGCGAAGCATGTTTGAACTCTAGATAGACATAGTATTAAGGAATACAATACGAGGTTTATTGCTTAACCATTAAACTTTGTAGATAAGATGTCGACATAATCGTTTAAATACTATTGTGATTATGTATGGGTATGGGGTGAGGATTTCATCCTAAGGAACAATGTTTTACATGTTTTCTAAGGAAGTAAATTCATGAACTTGGTTTGTGAATCGAAAAGGAAATCGCCAGGTGTTATTGGTATTGTTATTCATTGCATACCTTGTGAACAACCAATATGTGTGATTAGTATAACCGTTCCTGACTTGTTTGTGTTCTTGGTAAAACTATTCACAAAGGCCTGACTTATGTATTGGTATGACTTTTATTAGTGAAACCGATCTCAAGTATTCCTCTGAGATGGTATGATCGAGTTTGTGATTTTATGTCTGCCAAATCTGGGTAAAGGGTAACCGATCCTTGTAAGAGGTGCAGTACATCACAAAGAGGAATCAATCCTTGTATGAGGTGCAACAAGTTTATAGCAGAAAGGGGAACCGATCCTATGGACATGTGCAACACATTTTTAGGCAAAGGGGAACTGATCCTATGGATAGGTGCAACACATATAAGTTAGATACCATATATGTGTGGGGAACCGATCCTAGTACCTAGTCAACCGAATTTTGGAAATCTAGTGTGACTAAGCACAATACTCACATGGAGGTAGAACCGTAACTTGTTGTGGCGGAACCGTTACACCCATGATTTGTGATTGAGTGTTCTTAATAAATAACATAGTTCTTGAAAGTCAGATGAACCAATTCTAAACTTGTTTGGAAATGTGGCAAACCGGTTTCAAGGTCGTAAGTATGAAAGAAGACTTACAAAGTAAGGATGCCGACATACTTTGAACACGTGATGTGAATTTAATCTTTAATTGTACAAAGTTATTCCTTAATAACTAAGGGAAGAGAATCCTAGGATCGAAACATAAATAAGTTAAGAATCTTTTAATTAAGGTTATTAATTTCATTTTTAGGAAAATAAGAATTAGTAATGTACATTTACTAATTAGAGATTTTCCAAGAGATTTCGATCATTATTTTTGGATAGAGAATTTCCAGGAATTATGGAAAACGAATTTGTGCCTTAATGAATATCTTGAGAATATTTTCGTTTTTGGAAATTCCTTGGTGTCCGAACTTCCTTGTCTATAAATATTGAAGTTTGCATTTCTAGCAAACCAATCCTTCGTAACAGCAAATTACCTCTTGTTGTGATGTTACTGGTGAAGCCGCCTATTCGGGGAGGAGAGTAACCTAATTAGGAAAAATCTCTTACGGCCACTCGTTTTAAAGTCTTCTTTGAGATTGAGAAGCTCTATTAGTACCGTTGGTGGGAAACTAGATGATTGTGGTTTATCTTTTGTTTTCGATTGATTTGATTGACTAACAGTGGATGAACTTTGATTGTACCTAGTTTGTTTATGCTTGAGGATCTTCTCTTATGATATAAGATTCACTCAAACTAGTTCAGAGTTTCGACAGGGATCTTTAGAATGTTTGTAGTTCTAAAGACGATCTTGTGATAATCCATTGTTAACAGACTCCGTTCTGTGCGTGATTGATCACAAGAGATTCAAGTTGTTGTGTGCATGTATTTATTGAAGATCTAAGAATATTTGGAGGAAAAGAAGATATTGAAGATTTCTGATTTGAGGTTCATAATCTTTGGTGTGCACAATACTTGTTTCGGTAAAAGAGGATCCAACTATAATCGGTTTTATCCTTGTGATAGAATTAGATTGATTAGTTGAGTAGATCGACATCAACACAATTTTTTGTATTAAGAGTGTTGATTGCAAAATCTTAACGATTACTTCGGTAATTGAATATAAGATAGATCTAAGGACCTGAAAAATGAGTTTATGTTAAGATAAACAAAAGAGCCTTTGTCCGACTCATATCACTTGGTTGAAGAGAGTTGATACCAAACAGATTTGTTGTTCCTTTACTGTTTGGAATAAGAACCAAAGGAATTGTTCCAAGTACGTGACTTATTCATAAGTTGGAGGCGTGGGAATACAGACGAAACTAGGTGAACTATAGGTTTAGTTGCTTGGACTCAACTATACGAAGTTAGGTTTAATTTTGTGTAACGGCTTAATCCTGAGAGTATTCAATTCTGGACAAGGTCCCGGGGTTTTTCTGCATTTGCGGTTTCCTCGTTAACAAAATCTTGATGTGTCATTTACTTTTATTTTCCTAAATTATAATTGTCTTTATTATACTTTAAAGTAAATTACACAAACGTTAGTTCCTATTTACTTGATAAGTAATCCTATTGTGATTGGTTAAGTCTGAACCTTTTTATCAAGTAAACATACTTCGTTGTTGTATTGTCTCGATCTCGTATCCATAGACGATCACAAGAAGTGTGAACCGATTAGTGGCATTGTCTCGACTCAGTCCATAGACAATCACTTTCGAAGAAATGACTTATATGTAGGAAAAGTTTTTGATTGAGGTATATTTAGGTACACTCGTCTTTTCAGCATGAGAATCACGTGTTGCCGCATCGATTTAAGCTAATTAATCGTGAAATCACGCAATTTGTAGCTCAGGTGCACACTAATTGCAGTAGATTTAACGGTGAAGGTATAATATAGTGGTACAAAGAACACTAGCGAGTTGGAAATTACTTAGCGGGTCACCTTTCGTTTACGAAGCTTGTTCCAACATCCTTAAAGAGCTTCACAAGTTCAACCCTTTTGGATTCTTGGATGCTCCACCAGCGGGTCGCTGAACGTCAATGTTACTTAACAAGGTTTATAAATTGACGGCTATGTAGTATGCTTTAATCCAGTGTAGTTGCTTTAATCTTATGTAGTTTATTTAATCTAAAATAGTTTTCTTTAAAATAAGAAGGTTCAAATTAGTTACGATAGTACACTGACGGTACAAATACATAGACATTTTCATTGATTAAAAACAAGGCAACATATAAGACCGTGAATCAGTTCATACACTCAATCAGTCCTTCCTAGTTTAAAACATATCGGACATTTTCCGAAGTGTTTTCCATATGTGCCTTCTTCTGTAGAAGTGTGCAAGTGCATAAAAATAATTGCAGCCAGGGTATGAACACCCACTAATTAAGATTGCGGGAAACTCTTCTTGTCCACAGTGGTCACGCTGTGACTTCTTCAACTTGGCTTTAAGTTGCAAGTTTTTTGGGTGATTTTTTTCTCCACAGTGGTCGTGACTTCTTCAATTGGATTTAAGTTTCAAGATGTTGCACGGTGCTTGTACCTTTTCATCTTCTTTCTTCTTCATAGCATCATCTAGCAGGTGTGGTTCTTCAAGACATTTATGATCTTGATATTGTAAATATCTGATATTTTCCGGTTGCGATTCAATGACCAATCCTGATTCATGAACAACCTACTTACGGACACTAAGAATACATCCAAAGGTATCACATCATACTATTGTCATCCATGAAACATAATTGACCTGTTATTATATAGTGGTATTTTGTAAAATGAAAAATTCATCTTCAATCTCAGACAATGTTGGTTGAGATTGACTTCGATTAGGTCGTATTTTTTTGTTTTATTTTTTTAATATGTGGTATTTCGTAAGAAAAAAATAGACCTATTATTATATAGTTGTTGGTAATTTAAAAGAAAATAAATACCCCCTTCGTCCTAAATTAACAGTCTGCTTTGACTTTATCAAGATATTAAGGAAATCCTATAAAATGTCATGACTAGCCCTTGACTAGCCTATTTAATGTTATGTTATTATCAAAACTAAAATTATTAGTGTTAAAAATTCTAAATTGGATAGTATTATTATTTTAGGAAATGTTTTAAGAAATAAAAGCAAACTTATACTACTTTTATATGAAATCCACAATTTACTGATTTTTTTTCCTACAAAGATATTGAGTAAGTTTTTTTACTTATATATGATGATAATATTTAAGATTTTGAATTAATTTTATATTTTTATTTTTCATTCAATAAAGGGTATATTAAAAATGATTTTATGATTATTAAAAATAAAGGGTATATGTGATAGTTTAAGGAAAAAGTATGTCTATAAACAGAGCGGACAGATAAAAATGGACAGACCAAAATAGAAATTAGGACATATAACAAAGACAGACGGAGTAGTAGTTATAAAGATAATTGTTATAAATATTTTCATTATCCAACGGACCTCTTTGAATATACTCTATAAGATTCATATACATGAATTTAATCCAATTTAGTTTGATGTTATTTTTACGTTATTAAATATAATCAAGTTAACTAAATGTAAGTCTAAACGTAATAAGTACCAATTAATTAAAAACGGAAATCAAATTTTTAAGTTCTAAAATTTCCTAAGTAATATTACTGCTTCACAAGATATATACTTGGACAAAAAAAACTTCAACATATATAGTTTTAGACAAAAGAAACTTAAACAAAGACTTCAATAAAAGAACTCGGACGATCTTTGGCCTCTTGTTTATCTTCATTTGACGTATCTTACATTCAACGCGCTCTTGAACGGTGTTTTCTCGGTTTTTTTAACTTCGGTTATTAACTTTCGAAACTCGAACTCTTCTTCTTTTTGCATAACTTTTTCCTGGATTAACTTTTAAAACTTATACTGCTCTTTTCCTTTTCCTATTTTCAATTTATTGAAATTAGCACATATCTCATCAAGAGCAACTTCAAGTTTGGCTTCATAAAAAGAAACGTAATAGCTTTCTAGGACATTTTGATTGAGGAATTTACAATACTAGAATACAAATTAGAAGGAAAAAAATTTGGTAGAGAAGGGTGAGTGACTGAAAGTCAATGTAATTTATAGGGTTACTTGGTGTTTGATACTTATATTTTGACCAACATTAGTGTTTGGTCTAACTTTTGTCCAAGTTAGTGTTTGGTACTTGGAAAAGACGTTGACCAGCGTTGACTAAATTATATCTTGACTTCTGTCTAGTAATTATTTTTAAAATAAATAAATAATAACTACTTAACGTTGTTTGATGACCGTTACAAATTAAATTGAAGAAGAAACTTAATCACATGTTCTTCCCCAAATTAAAAATCACTCTACCTTTCTTTCAATGCAATTATTTTTCTTCAACCTCGCTCGCATACCACAAGTTCAATAATTTCATAAACAAAAATCATGCACCCAAAATAATAACAGAAAAACAGCTCGTCTGCATAAATCTTCTGCCAAAATCATGAAAAAAAGAACTAACTACATTTGAATCAGATTGAAAAAAAAAAGAGAGAATCAAATACCCATACATGAAGATCATCTAAACATCAATTGCAGGTGCCTATTTCAACTTGAAAGCCTGCAACAACAACAAAAGCCTTATAAACAGAACTTCACTACTTCCACCATTCACCACCGGAAGAAGATGAATTTGTAGACGAACAACCACCCAGTTACAAACCCAACAAAAGAAAAAAAAAAAAACCCATCTTTCGAATTGTCCCATATAGCTCCTTCAACTGGTAACACATTACAAATCCAAAAAACCCCAATTTCAATCTTAGGGCACTCTAAAAGTTCGACCACATTACCCTGATTTCATCTCCAACCTCAAAATTTACACCTCCCCGAGCCAAAATTGAATACAGAAAAAACCTTAAAATTCCTTCAATCCGATGAATCAAATACCAAAAATCAGAGATCAAAATCAAAATGAAATCAAAACTTTAGGGAAAGAGATTAATGGGATCAACGGTTATGATTTAGAGTTTGAAAATCAGATCGAAGAAAATTAATTTCGATATGGAATTTAATGAATTAAATCTGACATTTGATTTCAATCTGAAATTTTTCGGGCAGGCGATTTGATTTGGTCTGAAATTTTTAGGACAAGGGGTTATCAATCATATATGAAAAAGAGCAAAACAGGGGGAAATGATTTCATGATGGTGTTGATATGGGATTTAAAGAAGAAAACAAAAAGACGAATATGGTTTTGAAATTTGTAGTTTAAGTCTGTATATGGATTTTAAGATGAAGAAGGAGATGCAAATGGTCTCTGTTTCACCCGTAACAGATGAACAAAATGAAAACTAGTTTTGAAATCTTAGTCGTTCATCTCTTATGTGTACGGAGATTTAATGTAGATTGTACATTTGTTTGATGCGTTAAGGACACGGTTAGTCTTTGTTACTAAAGTTAAAAATATTTTATTAATTATGTATCAGTTAACAGAAAGTTTACACATGTCATGACTTAACCGGGTCAACGCGGGTCAACATTATTTCCAAGTACCAATCTCTAAGTTGGACAAAAGTTAGACCAAACACTAATGTTGGTCAAAATGTTAGTATCAAACACCAAATAACCCTAATTTATAATGGTAAAAATATAATTCTTTTTTATTATAGCAAACTAGTCGTTGGCGGCTTAGCTTTGACCGTCAGCGGCTTAAGTTGGAATGCCCACTACTTAAGTTTAACCGTCAGGGTTTTAATTAACACCGCACGCTTCTTCATTTGCCGCCGGTGAAACTCCACTTAGCCGATCCCCTTGGCTGGCCAAATGTCATATTTGCAAAAACACGTAGGAATTTCCCACAATTCCGTGGCTTTCCGTATAAAATTCAAACAAAAGTGATCCCTTTGGAACTGTCCCCACTAAGTGTAGAACGACTGTTATCGATTGCAAATTGCGGGTTTCCTTTGAATAACGTTCGTATAGTATGTTCATGATTTTCCCTTTCTTCGTATAAGATCGATGGAGCATCATTATACACCGACAAAATAAATCCATATCTATAGATTAATTGAAAATGATGGAAAATTCATAACAAGATGTGGAATTTTTAATAATACTCGATTAATTATATGAATTATGCATCAAAAGAAAGAAAGAAAATGAATTATTGATCTTTCTCTTCTTGCAGATTTTCAACTCTTGAATTAAATTTGTATTTGGCGCCATTACCGCATACGAGTAATAGTTAAACTTATCAATCAAAAATATGCTTTTAAACTTAAAGTCTCCCTTTTATTTTGTTTTTCAAATGATATCTACATTGGGTAAAAAGATTGGTTGATTGATTTGTTTTCTCCAATTATTTGAAAGAGATAATATTCTTTATGTTTTGCATGATTAATGAAGAGGGAGGATCCACGAACACTCTTAGATGGACAAGGTCGGACAAGATTTGTGTCATTTTCTCCGCAAAATCCAAACGGTAATGAATTTAAGTCCAATATTTTAATGGTATATTCTTCTTATAAGACTCTACATTCCTACAAAAAAATGAACACAGTTCGAGATGTATAAAATCACCATCTACTCCTTTGAATATCAGTCGTTCAAAATTAATTGTTGAAATTAAGATCGGTAGATGGTCAGGTTTGCTATCTCGAATTGCATTCATTTTTGGTAGGAATATAAAATCTTATAATAGCAGTGACGGAGGCACACAGAGACAAATGGGGCTCAACTCTCGAGCCCCCATTTGTTTTTCAACCTCAGTGTAAAATCAGTTAGGTTTTTGGAAGTTTTGCTCTACTATAGGGGCAAAGGTGATGGAATTATGAACATTTTTGTTCGTTAGGGGTTCAAATACATAAATATTTGATAGAGATTTTCGTATGACCCCTCTCAAAATTTTGTTTGGCTTCGTCGATGTATAATAGGAACATATCATTAAAATATTAGATTTAAATTCATTGTCGTTTGAGTTTGGCGAAGAAAATGGCACAACTCTTATCCGACTTTGTCCATCTAAAAATATCCATCGAACCTCCCTCGTTAATGAATCAACTATAGGTAATCTGAGGAACAAGCAAAATGTACAGGAGTCGGGACTAATGCCAAGGTAGTTTCTTCCTCACTTGAAGGAGAATAGAATAGATACTGTAATTTATTTATTCTTACATTTGCTTGTGATCCTCCTGCTCCCACCATGCTGCACTATTTACACTCTGGTGATGTTGATCATAAAAAAATTTCTATTTTTTCTCTTTTTCTTTTTGTTTTTTTGGTAGAAATCTGAAATATGTCTTCTTTGAGTGTGTGTGCATATCCTAAATCTGAATCTAATCTGAATGGTTTGATACAGTGCAGTATTAGGAGAGACAAAATATGTCTTCAAAGGGAAACAAAATCTAGAGGGATATTAGGCCCGTGATGTTGAAAAAGGAGTTAATGAAACTGTGGCTTACCACCACTTTGTGTCCCAATCATGATTGCTCTTGTCTATTGTTAAATGTGCCAAACTGTGTTGACTTTAATTTAGATACCACTTTGGACCCAATAATGACATTTAATACTATAAATGTAGTGAATCATTTACATCCGTTGACTAAACTTTTGGAGTCACATTTTGTGAGAGGGAGGATTATTGATAATCTTATATATGTGTACACTGTACACTATTCATATAAGGTTGAGCCAATTTTTTCCCTGTTAAAACTCTCGATTCCTGTAAAAAAATGATCACAATCCGATATACCAAATTTCATTGCTTATTGAGTGAAACTTTCACCGTTACAGTTGATTTTGAAAATGATAGACAGTGGTGTTATACATTTCTGATTGTGCTCACTTTTCATAAGAATTAGAGTTTTTAATAAAAAGAACATGTCATCAAAATACTGGGTTCAAATTCGTTGTCGCTTGGACTCTAAAGAAAAATTGATTTGATCTTGTGCAGATTGTATAATATAAGATTGTAGATGCTTCATCTTTTGTGGAAGAACCAAAAATGAAGGGTGTTCTATCTATGGCTCTCTATCCTCCGGGTGAGGCGCATCTCATTATAGTCAATCACTTCAATGTGAAGGCCGAAAATCATGACCGTAGCTACTAAGAGTCTAAGAGGGAGTGAAATAACCTAGTCACAAGGACGAAATTCTGCTGAATAAAGTCCATTCAGATGGACAAAAGAAACTCAGTTATATGCAATCGGAAAAAGTGGTCTGAGTAGGTTACAACTTCACTGCAAGAAGAACAAAAACTAGCCCAGAATGTTGTTAACTTAGCTCGTGCTGACAAAAA
The DNA here is from genome assembly GCF_003573695.1 of Papaver somniferum. Lineage (NCBI taxonomy): Eukaryota > Viridiplantae > Streptophyta > Magnoliopsida > Ranunculales > Papaveraceae > Papaver > Papaver somniferum. The sequence continues at coordinate 158,946,850 of NC_039365.1, read as the reverse complement.
TAAGAAAAACTAGCTGGTTAGGTTGAGAAACAAATATGAGATAACTTAGCTGGCTATATTGCGCGAGTATATTATTCAATACCGAATAACTAAAATTTCCATTTCCTATGTGCACTTTGCAGTTGATAAGTTAAACCGCGAATGCAAAGTTGTTGAAAACGATTAATAAAAAATAATTTTTTAAAGTTTTAATAAAAAATTATAATTTATTGTTTTATTTTGTGAATGAAACTTTTTAGTCCCACATCGTGGAGTTTCCAATTTTTAGTAGTTTTAAGAAACTATATAAACCTTTTAGTCCCACATCGGGAAGTTTTTCTTCTTAAGTTGTATTTGTCAATTATATAAAGAAATTCACTACTTTTGTAAAATCTATGGGAAAGGGGTTGCTCTATATTTTAGAGGGACCCCTAACGGAAAATATTTTATAGCGGTTTTTAAGCATTCGCGATTTTCCTTAACGGTTTTTTTCGGAGTTGCCAAACTCAAGTTGAGCATCTACTACATATGCTAGTAGTAGGTGTATTAGGGTGTTTTATCCTGGAGATATCCGTCCTGTGAGGGCTATAGCATCACTCTTGAGTGTAGCCGGGCGCTAATGTCTTAAGGACAGCGTGTTGAACACGTGACTCACTCTATTTTCCAAAGTTTTGCCTTGTTGCTGTTGCGGAGATACGGGGAGCTTGTTCGTTTCGTCAAAGCAATCACTTCCATTATAAAGGAGCTAAGTATCAATAACTTTTGCTTATTTGATTTTTCTTTGTTTTTGATTATTGCACCCAACAATCTTAAGACATTATCATTTGTAATAATCTAAAACGATTGATTGGTTTGTGAATCATGGATGTTAATTGTGGAGTGAGAAAACAAAAACGAATTTCTGGTCAGCTGTAGAGTTTCAATTTTATCTTTTAATCTAGAAGGAATTTCGATGAACCCTTTTGACACAACGTAGTTGACATCCTGATAGTTACCCGCATAAAATTTCAGAATTTTTCGAGTTGTAAAAGTATTTTTTTGATATTTTACAAAACAGAAAAACGTTTCTGAAAAATTCTGACGAGCAGAAAATTGTTGTTAACTAAATTAATTTTTGTGGGGTAACCATGAGTTTTTTGAAACGCTGATTCAAACGAAGTTTGTATATATAGATGTTATCTTCAAAACTCATATTTTACTTTCTGATTTGGAATTGTGATTTGTGAATAAAGGTGTCATCTCCGAGGGACATGGCTAATAGCCGCATGTGGTTGGAAACAAATCTTCCAAAGATGGCAAAGGTGAGAACATCGAACGCAACTCTAAGCATGGTCTTCATGATAAAGGTATATTTCGTAAACCTGAATCCGGAATTACTTTAGTTAGGGTGAGTGTTATGTTTGTAAAATTCCTGGCCACGCGGCAGTAAATTGTAGACAACATAAAAACCTTAATAAGTAGAAAGTTAATGCTAATTTAGTTGAAACAAACTAGAACGAGTTTGGTGGCATGATGTCGGAAGTTATTTTAATAACCAATGTGAGAGACCAGTAGGTGGACTCTGGAGCCACCAAGAATGTTTGTTGAAACAGAGACCTGTTCACCTCCTATCATAGGATAGGGATGTCGAGAAACTCTTATTGAGTAACTCATATGCAATAGAGGTTGCATAAAAGGAAAAGGTCGAGCAGAAGCTCATATCTGTAATATTCTCACATTGAATGAAGTTTTCATGTTCCGAGCATATGCGAAAATCTTGTATCTTGTTCTGTTGTAGATGGAAAAATATTTAAGATCTTAATTGAATCTGGAAAACTTGTTGTAACTAGGCAGTGATTTTTTAAGCAAGAGTTATAGGACTTTGGGTCTATATAAGCTTAACGGAAAAACTGATGATGTGAACGTAGTTGATTCTTGTGATATCTTTGTGTGATTGATTGTTTTACGTGGTAGACTTGGAACCGTAAACTTATAAGTCAATGCTTAACTGGCTAGCATAGGCTTCGTACCCAAATTTAGTTTGGATTTTGAACACAAAAGTGAAATCTGTGAAGAATCAAAATATGCTATAAAATCTTTTAGCACAAATGTTCAGAGTAATTCTAAGCCTTTAGAATTAATTCAGTTAGGCCTAGTTGACATGAGTTCAACCCAAAACCACTGTGGTAAAAGATGGTTATAACTTCCGTGATGATTGTACGAGGTACTATCTTGTATACTTGCTTAGGATAAGGATGACGCCTTAGAAGCCTTAAGATGTATAAACTTGAAGTTGGAAACCAATTAGAAGCCTTGAACATAACAATCGTATCCTTAAGGAGATGATAATTTCCATGTTGATTAGTTCAGGATTACCTGCGGCCTTGTGGGGGAGGCAGTCCTCTTAACTAGTATATCCTGAATAAAGTACCCTTTTAAGAATCAGATGAAACTCCATATGGTTTATGGAACGGTAGATGACCTTCTTATGAATGTGTCAAAGTGTGGGGGCGTTTGACTAAGATTGTAATTCCTCTTCCTAAAAGAACTAGATTGAAACCAAAAATGTTGATTGTGTTTTCGTATAGGGTATATTGAGTATACTTCTACAAATAGATTTTTGGTTGTGTGTTCTGATTTTTTCTGACATTGGTGTGAATATTATTACGGAATCTAGGGATGCTGAGTTCTTTGAACATGTTTATTCTAAACCTGTACCTCATTAGAGATGTGTTGTTGATCCCCTAGATTTATCTTCAAATAGTCAGAACTTATTTTAAAGGAAGAAGTTGATGTTGAGCCTAAGAGAAGTAAAATAATTAGACTTGAGACTTCTTATGAAACCGACTTCATAACATGCCTAGCTTAGTCTGAGCCACAGACTTGTAAAGAAGCCTTATATCTACTGAAACCCATTCTGGTAAGAAGCTTCATTTAGTGAAATGGACTCAGTCCGTTGGAACCAGACTTGGGAGCTTTCTAGTTTACCTCCAGGTTGTAAGACCATGGGATGTAAATGAGTCTTTAAGAGGAAACGATAGGTAGATGAAACTGTGGAAAAATATTAAGCTAAGTTGGTAGCTAAAGGCTATAAACTAAAAGAAGGTGTAGATTTCCTTGATTCTAATTCAATTGTGACGGAAATTACTTCCGTTGAGATACTAATTGTTATTGCTGCCATAAAGAACGTAGATATACATCAGATGGATGTTAAGACAACTTTTTCTAAAACCGTGAATTAGGTAAAGAAATTTACATAGATCAACCTGAAGACTTTGTAGTGAAAGGTTGTGAATACCAAGCATAAACAAACTAGGTGCAATCAAAGTTCAACCACCGTTAGTCAATCAAATCAATCAAAAACACAAGATAAACCGCAATTATCACTACACCAAATTCTGGGATTAGCAACTCAAATTAGCAACAGCTTAGCCGCTTTTGCGAATTTTCAGTTGCTAATTTTAGTTACAAAATATTCGCAACAGTTTAAGACAGTTCGACTGTTTGGCTCTGTTGCGATTCGCAACTAAACCCACTTGTACGCGTGTGAAAAACTAATGTGGCTGCATACATTTTAAGACTGACTCACTATTCAGCTCATTCAGATAATCTGGATTCTGACTCGCTTCTCTTATCTCTTATTATTATCGATCATTCATTTCATCTACCTCATTCTCTCCTTCTGTTTCCCCCTGTGAAACTCTTTCTGGTTCTCCTAGTGAAACCCTACCATTGAAGTTCATTTTTCCCGTTTCTGCTACCACCACCATCATTATCATCAACATATTAACCTCACAAATCCTTTTCCTTCCATTCTAATTCGAAGCCCTAGAAATATGTCCGCAGATTCCCCAAAACCTAATAGCCGTCGTCTGGAATATTGGGTTCAATTCGAGTTTGAAATCGGTAGCAAGGTGGATGAATCGGATTAGGTTTTGGATAGAAAACGAAAGCCAAGAACTAGGGTTCTGTTCTGGATCGATTTAGAAGAAGAGAGAAATGAGAAGGTGATGTTGTGATGGAATCGTAGATGGGTTTGTTGTGATGTCAAGAAATCAAGATGAGAAGATGACATAGGTGATGGAGGAGAAGAAATTGAAGATAGGGTTTGAATTAAATCAACAAGTAATTGAGGAATTGTGTTTATGATTATGAATTTGGTAGAAAACAGAGAAGAATACAACCTTGATAGCGTTGAATTTGTAGATCACTGGAGGTGATTGAAGCATGAATAGTAGTTCTAATGGGTTTACCCAATTTTGAGTCCACAGTTAGGGTTACAGGGCTGTGAAGATGATGGAGTTGATCTGGAATTAATAGGAGTGAAAATTGGTGGTATCCGATGATGATGGTGATGTATGAAGCTGTTTATGGTGCTGCTTGATGCTGATGGAGAAAGGGCATAGAAGATTACCAGTTTTCTGTGAGCATCCTACAAACGTAATTGGACTTATTCTGGTAATATCTCCAACCTTTTTAGTGTTCTCTCGTAATTTTATCAGCAAGTATTACATCTTAATTGAGTCTTTTGTTTCTTTTCATCTTCTTTGTCTTTAGCCATGAAAATTAGCTAGCTTTTTTCGGATTTATGGGTAGTTGAAGTTACTTTATTTAGAACGATCGTGGTAGTTGAAGTTACTTTATTTGGAATGAGAAATAGCTAGATTTATTCGGATATATGTACAAGTAGTACCTCTGAAGATTGTGCTAGGTCCACTTGTGCACGAAGTTCATCAGAAATTCAACTCCTAGGTATATCAGGTCTATTGCGAATCATCTAGTTACGGTTTTACTATCTTAAACTTGGCAGAATTATCTGATGGTTTCACTACATTGCTCATGTTACAATACTTGATAAAGATAAGGATCACGTAGAAGTTGAGTTCACTATGAGTCTCTTTGTACCTCCTATCATTTTATCACTAAAAAAAATAAGTTAAATTATTGATCTATTCGAGTTAATGAATCCAGCTCTGATTAATACCTTGAATCAAGATTGGTCCGATACCGGCATACGATGGCAGGGAAGTCATTACTCGAATGACAACCAGTATGGCTACAAAAAAGACGTTTTATACAGATTCTAATAGAAGAGATTTCCTACAACTGGTATATCTCTAGTTCTTTACTTATCATATACTATTAAAGTTAGTAATTGTACTCATGGTTATGTGCATTGTGTGAAGAACTGAAAGGCAGTGACTAAACTATCGCTACTTGAAAGTGAAGGACGACCCTAGGACATATATAGCTAGGTCGTAGTTATTTTGCTCAAGATTGACTTAAAATGATTTAGCTAGATTTTGGGCTGTTGAACACATTATCTTTGGACATTCTGGCCCCTTGCACGTATGCTTGATGGTGACATACAGTCATACATCTATCGTTTAAACAAGGTCATTTGTTTGGGAACTTCTTACATTTCTGAATTCTGACCTTTATTGTTATCTGAATTTTTTGTATGCATTTCATTTTCTTATATTGATGCTTATTTTTGTTGTTCGTGCGGCAGACAGCGCTAAAATGACAAGAAGTGGAAATACGATGTTTTTGATGACGAAGACAAACCTCGAGTTTCAAGTATGGTCTAGTGTTGATATTATTATATGCAAATAAATAACCTTTTCCATATTTTTGGTTTTCATTACTGATGGATTTGTTTATGGTTGGCGTTTGAAGCTCTCCGAGTTGCTGCTAATGACCTGCATCCAACATAAGGGTTTGAAGAAAACATATCAAAAGGGAAAGGGCTCTCTTGCAGGAGGTGTCCAGGATCTATGGGTAAAGCTGTCAGGTATTGCGCATGAACAACAGGCTAATACTGATCTACCAAAATCAAAACCTAAAGAGCTTGCTAAACCTGCTCGAAAAAGAGCTGCAGTTGATGTCCCCATGGCAGAGGCTGCATGCTTGATGTACTTGCATTTTTTTGACTTACAAACCTTGTGTTGCTGAGATATTTATTTCGGTTTCTTAAAGATTTTAATATATGAACTTCTCCTTACCACTCTGTGAAATGACCTCCTTCATTTATTGCTTCCACTAGAATTCTAAAACCTAATATGCGTGCTTTCTGGAAGATGCCTTATTTATGTATACGCAATCGTGTTGGAACCTTCATGAAGTAATCCAGTTGGTGGGCATTGGTATGACATATTTATTTTAATTGGATCAGTGATTGAGAGTGATTAGCAAGCCTCAAGTACTCAATGACTACTGTGTTAAAAAAAATCGAATCTGTTTACTTGTATTGCCCGCCGGTAGTTTCAAAGGGGTCTCTAACTCTTTCTTTTTTTTGCAGTTGGATTATCCAAATTACACTCCACTTCTTTTTAAACATGGAGTGTTTTCTTTCTGGGAGTGTCAAGGAAGACAACTCCATCTACAACGAAGAGGTAACTTTTTGTAAAATGGTAAGCTTGCCTCTAGAGCTGAATTTAGCCGACTAGGATTTTTCTCAAACACAATACTTATGTGTCCACGCTGCCATTACTACTTAACATAATTAAATTGGATACTCCATAAAAGTTTCTGCTAAACACAAGTTTTCAATATTTCAGCTAATAGACGCAGCAAATGAGGTTGTTGATAGTGTTGATAAAGATGAATTTTATTGAGGTTATTTTCGGTGGATTATAATCCTGAAGATTACAATGAAGAGGTTTGCATCCTGTAGACTCATTCCTTTACATATTTTTTTGGGGTTCATTTCTTTAGGTTTTACTACTTCTTAAGGAGAGTAACATCGTCTAAAATGACTGCAGGCAATGAAAAAGAAGATGGACGCAACACGAGACTGGTTGGTAGAAGCATTATACCAAACATGATTATCAATTTACGAGATTGTTTCTCTCAAGGTGGAAATATCTTTCTTTTGTTAATGTCTTTTTCACTTCCTTAAGTTGACATAATTTTTTTGATAAACTGATTTGTCTTTATCCATAAACTTTTCAAAACGGTTTAAACTGTGATTTGTTGCATGTGTTACAGATTTATGGCTCCTTTTTCTGTGTCTTGAATTCATATTTTTGAAACTGTTATAATGTATTTTGAATAGTAAAGTTAATAGTCCTAACTTAGTCTCAAGGGTGTAATTGTTATTTATGTGTGTATATAAAAGCATTATGCTAGTGTGTCTGAATAAGGTCAGTTGTTATTGACAGGCTGAGGCAGGAAAGGGGTTAGGCTGTTATAGCTCACGGCTCACCTGTACCTGCTACTCATTTGAAGGTGTTGATCGATAACATTCTCATGCCAGATGAACCAACTGTAAAGGCTAACAGGTTCACAGAGACCTTTAAAGATGTTGGAATCGGAGGATACGTGGTTCATCCAAAGAGGTCCATCAGTTATAATTAAGATGACTTCACTACTTTTTTGAAGATATGCTATGGAGTTCTTCATGGATATCTTAGCCATCTTTTGCATCACTTATATAAATGTCTAGCTAACACATGGCTTTAGTCTCTTTTTTTTTTTGGTTTCTGTTCACACTTTTTTGTATGTATGCTGAACACTCTAATATGCATACTCTTATTTATTTTTTATGTATGTTGAACACTCTAATATGCATACCCTTATGCATTTGTGCATACAGAAGAGTCTTATCCTATTGTGCTTAAGGAAGACTATTATGCAGTTGCGCATAAGAGGTTTTAACTTTACCTAGAAACAACTGATCTTTTTGATATATGTATATGTGAACAGAACGGTTTATGAATCTAAATTTACTTTTTATCGCCTGGTTCCTATTAATCGTATATATGTATGTGTGGGTGGTCTTTCTGTTGTATGTGATTGCGCAGGTGGCTTCACTTAAAGTCAATTGAAGAAGTAGTAGTCACCCGGGGAAATATCAACCCCTGGTAAGTACTCCACTTGCTTTCACTTATATTATTAGGTTTATGTTTGTGGAATCTGACCTTGAGTTTATATTTACTTGCGAGGTTTTATACTTAATGTTCACTTTTGCTGAGTGAGAAGTGCATTGCAGTAGGATCACCATCAACTTGTGCTGGTATAATTTTTCTTTACGTTTCTGAATTCCTTTTAGGAGTCATTTAACACAACTATCTCTAGTGAAGAACTTATGTCCTTCTTTTGGATGTTTAAACAGTGGCCCAAGGTCCGATAATGCAAGGAAAAAGTCCCTGCTCACTGGTAAGTGTTATGATTTTCTTTTTTTTTTTGGTTTCATCTTATTACACTTGATACAATAGTTAGGGTCCATTCCTTAGCATATCTGAGTTTCCCATATGACTTGAATAGTTTTTCTTCGTAATGATGTCATGGATTTTATCTCATGAATGGAGGTTCATTCTGCAGGATGTAGAATAAAGTTGGATCTTCTGGTTAAAGTTGAGGATGTAGAATATGAGAAGAGCACTATTATAGTTTATCTGGTGGTAAGTTTTATCTAATCACTGTTTCATTATTCAGTTTGTTATGTCTTAGAGAAGACAGAAGTTGTTGGTTGAATGCAGTGAGAGTTATAGTAGAAGTTAGATGAAGAAGGAGAGGTATGAACTGTCACAGGTGGAGTGGAATGGGGCTTAAGAAGGTGATGTTTCTTATAATGAGAACTGGTTTTGTAGGTGGTGAGAATGCTGATATGTTGAATGTTATGAATTGCCTGTGTATAGAAATAATATTGTTATTGAAGCTACTAGATGTGTCATGGATTATGTCTCATGAATGGAGAGTTACATCCTTTCACAACTTAGGAACTGACTCTATATTTTGCGAGTTACATGCTTTCACATATTTTATGAACTGCTTATATTTTATGAACTGCTTATATTTTATGAACTGCTTATACATAAGAATTGAAAGATTTGTTTGTTTAAATACCTAAATGGTGAGAGTGGTTTGCTGGAAAACTTGCAGGGACACTCTGGTATATACTGTTGCAGGAACCCTAATTTTAACCAGGTCAAAATTGACCTGGAACTATTTTTTTCAGGTTACAAAAATTTCGCAACTGCTAGGAACCGTTGCAAATTTTATACCAGGAACTGTTATATCCGGATCGGACAATATTGTCAGTTCTTTTAAAAAACTGGGTAAAAATTCCGTAACTGTTGCTACGTTTTATACAGTTTAAAGTTTCGCAACTGTTTCGAACTGTTGCGACCAGCTTGTTTCGTAACTGTTAAAAAGTTCCGAATTTTTGACGTTGCAACAGCTTAACTGTTGCAATCATTTTGTAACGGTAATGTATTGGTTGCGAAATAATGCAACATCGACTATTGCAACAGAGGAGAAATGTTGCAACACTACTTTGCAATTGCCACTTACCGTTGCTAATTCCTAAATTTGGTGTAGATCTATTTTCCCACCAGCGGTACTCGTAGAGCTTCTCAATCCCAAAGAAGACTTTAAATTGAGCGGCCGTAAAGAGATTTCGCCTAATTAGGTTACTCTCCTCTCCGAATAGGCGGCTACACCAGTAACAACACAACCGAGGAAATTTGTTGTCACGAAGGATGAGTTTCCTAGAGATGCAAACTTCAAGTATTTATAACCAAAAAAGTTTGGACACCAAGGAATTTCCAAAACCGAAAATATTCTCAAAGGTATTCAATACATTCCAAATTCGGTTTCCATAATTCCTGGAAATGCTCTGTCCAAAATAATGACCGAAAATCTCTCTGGAAAATATCAACTAGTAAATGCACATTACTAATTCTCATTTTCCTAAAATAAAGTTAACAACCTTAATTAAAAGATTCTTAACTTATTTATATTTCGATCCTGGGATTTTCTTCCTGTAGCTATTAAGGAATAACTTTGAACAATAAAAGATAAACATTACTATATGTGTTCAAAGTATGCCGACATCCTTACTTTGTAAGTCCTCTTTCGTACTTACAACCTTGAAACCGATTTGCCACACTTCCAAACAATTTTAGAATTGGTTCATTTGACTTTCAAGAACTATGTGATTGATTAAGAAACACTCAATCACAAATCATGGGTTTAACGGTTCTACCAAAACAAGTTTCGGTTCTACCTCCATGTAGTACTGTGCATAGTCACACTAGCTTTCCAAAATTCGGTTGACTAGGTACTAGGATCGGTTCCCCACATATATATGGTATCTAACTTATATGCGTTGCACATGTCCATAGGATCGGTTCCCCTTTGCCTAAAAACGTGTTGCACATGTCCATAGGATCGGTTCCCCGTTCTGCTACAAACTTGCTGCACCTCGTACAAGGATCGATTCCCCTTTGTGATGTGTTGCACCTCTTCATAGGATCGGTTCCCCTTTACCCAGAGTCGGCTCAACACATCACAAAATTGATCATACCATCTCAGGTGATTAATTAAGATCGGTTTCACTAATAAAAGTCATACCAATACATAAGTCAGGCCTTTGTGAATAGTTTTACCAAGAACACAAACAAGTCGTGAGAGGTTATACTTACTTCCTTAAAATACATGTAAATATTGTTTCCTAGAATGAAATCCTCACCTCATATCCGTACATAATCACAATAGCATTTAAACGATTATGTCGATGTCCTATCTACAATGTTTAATGGTTTAGCAATAAACCTCGTATTGTATTCCTTAATACTATGTCTATCTAGAGTTCAAACATGATTTGCAGTTTCGTTTTCAATATGCACGACTTGAAAGATACGTTAGGGAATGAAACAGTTCAAGTCAAATATCACTAACCTCAAATGGAAGGGTGATGTTGTCGTTGTAGCTTCTTACTTCTTCACTTCTTCAAGTATTTATAATACGTGTAATGTCTCATATCCTAATAATTTCAAGCTAACCTATACGAAGTTGAATCTAGTACATAATCAACCGACTCTTAAATGAGTTTTGATTCACTAAAATATGACAACCAAACTTGACATACCAACGCTTGGTGGGTTCAACCGAGCTATGCTCTAACAATGTACTTCGAAAACTTCATATATCTAGAAATGTTGCATTTTCAGAAAAGGAATTATATTACTCAAGTGACTCTATTACATCTGATCTTAATTTTGCTTCATCTTCTCTCATCACTAAACTACCTTCTGATGCCAGTTCTTCTACTCCTTCAAGTTCAATTGTAACCAGATCCTATGAAAGGCATTTCAAAGCCAAAAATCTTTCAAGATCATGTTATGCATTGTTCTGTTAAGCATCCCATACCTGTTGTTTATTCTTCTTTAGCATTTACAAATAATTGGAATATTAAACGGTTGGATGCGTCTAATGCATTCTTGCATGTTATTTGAATGACGATGTTTATATGGCTCAAACACAAGACTTTGTTAATCTTGAGTATCCAGATTATGTATGTCATTTGAAGAAGAGTTTATATGGTTTAAAACAGACACCAAGAGCCTGGTTTGATAGATTTAGTAATTTTTTTACTCAAATTTGGTTTTGTCAAATCAATATGTGATTATTCAATGTTCATTTATTCTTCAGGTTATGATATGGTGATACTATTATTATATGATTCTTACTAGTAACTCTGATATACTTATGAATTCTTTAGTCCAAGCTTTAAACATTGAGTTTGCAATGAAGCAGTTGGGTGATTTGAGTTATTTTTTTGGTATTGAAGCTCAAAGAAATGTAGATTCTACATTTATGACATAAAAAAAAATATACTTTAGAATTGTTGACGAAGGCTAATATGCTTGAGTGTAAACCTTGTGACACACCAATTGTTAAAGAATCTAGAGCCTCTATAAATGGTGGTGTGTTGTTAAAAGATGTAGCAGAATATAGAATTATAGTTGGAGGTCTACAATACTTAACTATTACAAAACCTGACATTTCTTTTGTTCATGCTCCAACAGGTATTCATTTTTTCTAGTAAAAAGGATGCTGAGGTATTTGAAGGGAACTGTTGGGATAGGGTTTTACTTTGAGGAAAGGTGATGTTACTTCTATAAGGGTTTATACATATTCTAATTGGGTTGCATGCCCTGACACAAGAAGATCTGCATCTGGTTATGCAATTTTTATGGGTAATTCTTTAATATCTCGGTCTAGTAAGAAACAATTAATTGTTTCTAGATTTTTTATTGAAGTAGAATATAAGTGTTTGTATGTTGTTGATTCCGAATTAGAGTGGTTATCCAATTTGTTCAAGGAATTACATATTTCAGTGCATTTTCCTATAGAGATGAATTATGACAATACTTCTGCAATATGTTTGGCATCTAACCTTATGCTTCTTGCCAGAACCAAGCACATAAAATTTCAATATCATGTGATCAAAGATTTATTTCTTAAAGGATTTTTAAAGATTCAACATGTTTGCATCTCAACATCAGCTTGCAGATATGTTTACAAAGGGTCTCTGTTCATATGTTTTTTCTACTTTGCTTCACCAACTGCTGGGGACTACTTCAACTAGTTCTAAAGGTGTTGCAGATCGTCAGAATTCTTCTCATGTTGCTGTTGAAGAAGACTTATCTTCTGACAATAAAATTCCTCATTTTACTACCTTAGCTTTTTATTCTGTTAGTGTTACTTGAACTATTTTTCTCTTGTCTGTTTTCTGTTTTTCAATTTCTTAATTTGTCTGCAAATATGAACTCGCAAGAGGCTATTAGGAGTTATAATAAGTCAATTACAAAAGTGAAATAGTCAAGTTAAAGTCAGTTTGACATAGTCAATGTAATGATTGTATTAATACTGTGGTAATATTATTGAATGATGTAATATTTACATTCTTTTGTGAAATACAATCTTCTTCTTCTACACTCTAATGTTTCAATCGTTCATGTAATGTATTTATATGATTTTTATAATAGATGAACACAATTTTTCAATTCGAAGAATGATTTTTTGTAACGTGCCGACACTTTTTGCATTCCACAGGAGTCGCCTACAATGTGGTTCCCAATGCACATGCATATAAAATGGCAATAAGGAATACATAAAAAGGTTGAAAGTGAACTTATTAAAGGTGCATTATTTTAAACAGAGAATCTACAACTTGGGCCTCGTCTTTCCATCTTAGTGCAACCTCATTAACACAAACTGTTGTGCTTAGATTTTGATATGTTTTAATTCAAAGAAAACATTAACAACATAACATCGTCAAGCTAATACCTTGTCCTTGGTTTAGTTACATACAGAAGACAAGAAATGAAGACTTGGAATTCAAGTGCTTTCAAATGCTTCTTCTATACAAATACTACCAGCTTCTCATATCACTTGTTTTAATGCTTGTTCTTCTAAGGGATACTAGTGTAAATGGGAGTTGTAATTTTCATGATGATGAATGCTATGCGACAACTTCCATAACGGGCAAAGATTTATCTTAGCTCAACTCATAGAGAACTACAACTTTCCAATTTACATTATTGCAGCAAAGAACAGCTCCATCATAGATTGTAGTAGGATATCGGCAACCTACTACAGCTACATAATCATTTGGAGGAAATTGAACCCAACTACAGACTTTATATCAAGTGAACAATTGGATATTTGGATTATCAACCCTGGCCTATGACTTTGACAGACACCTTCATATTTTCTCATAAACATACTGTAGATATTATATTCATTCTGACGTGAAAGCCGGAAATGAGATGTTGGAGGAAATTGAACCCAGCTCCACCACATTTTTGTACTGTGCAACTGGTTCAATTTCCTACAACTCTCTTCTACAACTTCAGCTCGTTTATATTTTCTCACTTGCAGATTGACATTATCATTATCTTCTTTTCGTCGTGTAAGCCAGAGATGAGATATTGGAGGAAATTGAACCCAACCGCACCACACTGTAGCAGTGTGCAGCTAGTTCAATTTACTTCAATCTCGCCTGTGACTTCAACACGTTTATACTTTTGCTTCATATATCGACATTTTCTTCTCTTCGAAGTGAAAGTCGTAGATGAGATGTTGGAGGAAATTGAACCCAACTGCACCCACATTATAGCACTTTGCAACTGGTTCAATTTCCTTCAACTCTTACATATGACTTCAACACGTTCAACTATTCTCCTTTGCAGATCGAAAGTATCTTTTGTTTGTTGTGTAAGCAAGAAATGAGATGTTGGAGGAAATTGAACCCAACTGAAACAATCTACAACAGTTTGTAACTGGTTCGGTTTCCTTCAACTCTCACTTACGACTTCATGACTACTTACAAGTTTTGTCTTCCCGATTGTTCTTGTTATTGTAGTAAATACCGGATGTAAGACATTGGAGAAAACTAAACTGAACACCGTTAAGGATGATAATCACTATCAATTTAGTTTTATCCAATTCTTACTTCCACATTTACATCATTCTTTTTGCTTATAAGTTAAAGTTGGAGGTGAGATGTTGGAGGAAACTGAACCACATTAGACTGTATTTTACTAAGAATTGGTTCACTGCCCTACAACTCTCACATACAACTATGTAACATTTTTCTTTGTTAAGCTTGATCTGCATTGGATAAACTCTAAGTGCCAACTATTTATAAGCCTTGGAATGAACAACAATTATGATTTTCAGAAGGCAAAATGCATCTCTGGAATATCTCAGAGAATAGATTACCAACAATAGATAGAAATAAAGCATGTTAAAACTAGTAACCTGTTATAGGGGCGGCATGTTTTATTAGAGGGGCGGAACCTAATAGGACAAAAAAGGGTCATTACATGATAATTTCAAGTGCCCTTTATCAAAAGAATAATGACTAATTAACCCTTACATAGTTTAGTATTGATAAACTAGCTTAATGTTGATAATCTATTTTAGTGTTAATGATTAAATTTCAGTTATATTTACTCTAAATCAACACAAAATCAGATTTTAGAGTTTTAAAAAAAATTATAGGAGAAGAAAAGAAAAACTTTTGTGATATTTGTGATTCTAGTGACAAATTTGAGATGGGTGAATCTCTATATGATAGAAAAAAAATACAACATACCTCTTGATGGAGATCCGTATATGGAGTATTTGTTAGATGGTAGAGATGTTTTAACTCAAAGTGAAGGTCAATCTGAATCAATTGAAGAAATTAACCAACAAAGTGAAGAACCAAGCACTGAAAATGACCAGGTATACTTCTAAATTAGTCCCAACTAGATTTTTGTTGCTCAAAGTTATCTAAAGTACCTAAAAAATTCTATTTTTTTTTACATTGTTAGTACTAATTACGGTTGGAATGTTTCTCGTAACCAACCGTAAGTATCAGTTACGGTTCGTAAAAGATGAAGTACCAACCGTAACTGGTTAAATTTGGGGAAAATTCAAACGTAAAACCAGTTAAGGTTAGTAAATGAATACACGAGACGAACCGTAACTAAGATTTACGGTTGTTTATGACGTTTAGTAGGTACCAACCGTAACACATCATATGCATGGCGGTATTTACTGTTGGTAAGTTGAAAATCATTACCAACCGTAAATCATCCTACGGTTCATGTTTTATTTTAGTTTTGCACCGTAAATGACTCTGTATGTTTGCAAATATTTGCTACGGTTGGAAATGTGTAATTACGATATGTTTGATGTATTTACGTTTCGTAATTTGAAAATCGAGAACAATCGTCAATTACGGTTCGTATTTGAAAAAAATCTTGGACCGTAACTAATCTACGGTTCGTCTCGCGGTTTCATATCCAACCGTAACTATATATGTGTTGTCATTTTGTTGCATCGTTTACACTAATGTGGGTATATTTTTGTCTAGGTCGTGGATGAACCTCCCCTAATGGATGAACAAACTTTAGCAAATGAAGTTCTCATCGAAGATTCTAGCTTTCACTATTCAACCAAGGAGACATGGGAGGAGAAAGATGATGCAAAGCAGTGGGTTAGAGAACGAGGCAAGTTGATTATGTGTATCATAGTTTGTAATGGTACCACTAATGACAACAGCTTTCAAATGGTTTGCGAGTGCAGTGGACAACATAAAAGTCACGCAAAAAAAGGTAACGTGCATGACGCAAACACAAAGAGGAAAAATACTACTTTCACTAAGAAGACCCGATGCCCCTTCAAGCTTCAATTTAAATGGAACGCGGCAAAAAAGTGGTTTTTGGAGAAAATTTTATGCGGTAGTCATAACCACCTTATACCGGAGAGTTTTCTAACACACCCTTATGTTGGACTCCTTACTGAAGAAGAAGAGATGATCGTAGAGTCAATGACCCAAAATCATATGAAGCACATTGATATCCCCGTTCACTTAAAGCAAAGAAACCCACGAAATGCTTCTAATTTGGCTAACATCTACAACGCAAGAACAAAATTGAAGAATATGAAATGGGAACAAAGGAACGAAATGCAACAATTAAGGCATTTGGGGGAGAAGCATAATTACTCGGTTTTCCACAATGAAGATGCGAAAGAACGAATAAAACATCTTTTATTGGCTCATCCCGAGTTTGTAAAGTTGTCAAGGTGCTCTCACCAAGTGCTTCTAATGTATTGCACATACAAAACCAACAAGTTTGAGATGCCGTTGTTGAACATTGTCGGGAAAACTTCTACCAATTGTATTTTTAGTGTTGGTTTTTGCTTCTTGAAAAGTGAGCTCGAGGAGAGCTATGTGTGGGCACTAGAACAAGTGAAGTTATTCTACGTAGAGGGAGATACTCCAAAGGTGATTGATACCAATAAGGAACAAGCTTTTTTGAATGCAATAAAGATGGTTTTCCCGGAAGCTCATCACCTTCTTTGCACGTTCCACTTGTGGAATAGTATTGAAACTAAGTGCACGTGCATTGTCCGTCCAACCAAAAAAAACGAAATGGAGAGAACAAAGAAACAATCGGTTGATCAACAAAAGGAAGCCAAAGAGAAATTTTAGAAGGAGGAAAAGTTGGCGGAACTAAAATGGGATAATACGAACTTCAGCGTCAGTTTCACCCCTTAATCGTATTTGACCAATAATACGAACTAATGCCATAAATTCTTTAACTTTATCCCGACTAGCTCCATATTGAACATACGACATCATTCCATCACGGTTATAAGGGTTACCTGTTTCGGAAAAAAAAATCATAAATGGTTTTCAAATAACTTGTTCTCACAAAACCATCTCGACGTCTTTTTTTTCCTTTTTTTGGATAGCATAGGACATAGTTTCGGCAAATACATAAATCTTCTTCCAAAGTAAATTCAGGAACTTGAGCAATAACCTAGTTTAAGGTAGTTTAGTAGGATATGATTCATGTGGAGGTGTAACTTCTAAAAAGACGAAGGTACCTAAATATACCTCAATCTAAAACTTTTCCACCAATAAGTCCTTTCTCCGAAAGTGATTGTCTATGGACTGAGTCGAGACAACACAACAAATCGGTTCACACTTCATGTGATCGTCTCTGGATACGAGATCGAGACAATACAACAGCGAAGTATGTTTACTTGATAAAAGGTTTGGACTTAACCAAACACAATAGGATTGCTTATCAAGTAAATAGGAACCAACGTTTGTGTAATTTACTTTAAATTATAATAACAACAATTATAATTGCGGAAAATAAAAGTAAATGACACAGCAATATTTTGTTAACAAGGAAACCAAAAATGCAAAAAAAAAGCCTAGGACCTTGTCCAGAATTGAATACTCTCAGGATTAAGCCGTTATACAAAATCAAACCAACTTCGTATAGTTGAGACCAAGCAACTAAACCTATAGTTCACCTGATTCCGTCTGTATTCCCACGCCTCCGACCTGTAATAAGTAACGTACTTGGAACAATTCCTTTGGTTCGTATTCCAAACAGTAAAGGAACAACAAATCTGTTTGGTATCAACTCTATTCAACCAAGTGATATTAGTTCGACAAAGGCTCTTCTGTTTATCTCAATAAACTCCTTCATCAGGTTCTTAGATCTATCTTATTTTCAACTACCGAAGTAACTGTTAAGATTTTGCAATCAATAATTTTAATCACAGAGAATTTTATTGATGCCGATCTACACAACTAATCAATCTAATCTACCACAAGGATAAACTGATTATAGTTGGATCCTCTTTTACGTAAACAAGTATTGTGCACACCACAGATTATGAATCCCAAATCAAAAATCTTCAAAGTCTTCTTTGTCTTCAAATATTCTTAGATCTTCAATAAACACCTACACACAATCAACTTGAATCTCTTGTGATCAATCACGCATAGAACGGAGTCTGTTAACAATGGATTATCACAAGACGTCTTTAGATCTACAAACAGTCTAAAGATCCCTGTCGAAACTTCGATCTAGTTTGAGTGAATCTTATATCAAAAGAGAAGATTCTCAAGCATAAACAAACTAGGTGCAATCAAAGTTCAATCACTGTTAGTCAATCAAATCAATAAAAAACAAAAGATAAACCGCAATTATCTAGTTCCCCACCAACGGTACTAATAGAGCTTCTCAATCCCAGAGAAGACTTTAAACTGAGCGGTCGTAAGAGATTTCGCCTAATTAGGTTACTCTCCTCTCCGAATAGGTGGCTTCACCAGTAGCAGCACAACTGAGACAGTTCTTGTTGTACGAGGATTAGTGTGCTCGAAATGCAAACTTTCATATTTATAGACCAAGGAAGTTTGGACACCAAGAATTTCCAAAATCGAAATGTTTTCAAGATATGCAATATATTCCAGATTCGGTTTCCATAATTCCTGGAAATGCTTTGTCCAAAACAATGACCAAAAATCTCTTGGTAAATCTCCAACTAGTAAATACACATTACTAATTTTTAATTTCCTAAAACAAAATTACAAACCTTAAATAAAAGATTCTCAGTTTATTTTATTCGATCTATGATTTTCTTCCTTTACCTATTAAGGAATAACTTTGAACAATTAAAGATAAGCGTTACTGCACATGTTCAAAGTATGTCGACATCTTTACTTTGTAAGTCCTCTTTCATACTTACAATCTTGAAACTGATTTTCCACACTTCCAAACAAGTTTAGAATTGGTTCATCTGACTTTCAAGAACTATGTGATTGATCAAGAACACTCAATCACAAATCATGGGTTTCACGGTTCTACCAATACAAGTTTCAATTCTACCTCCATGTGAGTATTTTGCATAGTCACACTAGCTTTCCAAAATTCGGTTGACTAGGTACTAGAATCGGTTCCCCACATATATATGGTATCTAACTTATACTTGTTGCACATGTCCATAGGATCGGTTCCCCTTTGCCTAAAAATGTGTTGCACATGTCCATAGGATCGGTTCCCCTTTATGCTAAAAACTTGATGCACCTTATACAAGGATCGATTCCCCTTTGTGATAGGTTGAACCTCTTACTAGGATCGGTCCCCCTTTGCCCACAGTCGATCATACCAATAAAACAAAATCGATCATACTATCTCAGGTGATTACTTAAGATCGGTTTCACTAATAAAAGTCATACCAATACAAAAGTCAGGCCTTTGTGAATAGTTTTACCAAGAACATAACCACGTCATGAGCGGTTATACTAATCACACATTTTGGTAGTTCAAAACATATGCAATGAATAACAGTACCAATAATGCCTGGTAATTTCTCTTTCGATTCACAAAACAAGTTCATGAATTTACTTCCTTAAAACAAATGTAAAACATTGTTTCCTAGAATGAAATCTTCACCTTATACCCATACATAATCACAATAGCATTCAAACGATTATGTCGATGTCTTATCTACAAAGTTTAATGGTTAAGCAATAAACCTCGTATTGTATTCCTTAATACTATGTCTAACTAGAGTATAATCATTCATGCTTCGCAGTTTTGTTTTTAATATGCACGACTTTAAAGATACGTTAGGGAATGAAATAGTTCAAGTCAAATATCACTAACCTCAAGTGGAAGGATGATGTTGTCGTTGTAGCTCCTTACTTCTTCACTTCTTCAAGTCTTCGCGATACTTGTAATGTCTCATATCCTAATACTTTCAAACTAAACTATACGAAGTTGACTCTAGTACATAATCAAGCGAATCTTAAATGAGTTTTTGGCTCACTAAAATATGACAACCAAACTTGACATACTAACGCTTGGTGGGTTCAACCGAGCTATGCTCTAACAACTTCTAAGTAAGGTGGATAAGCATATATATATATATATATATATATATAAACAAGTTTGTACTATGTAACGGATCTATTTTTTGAAAAAAAAGTTGTTGAAGGATTCAACGACTATATTTTCGAATCAAACAAGTACATGTCAGTACAAAACCTTTTTTCCTTCTTTTGAAAATAACTAGTTACGGTTGGTAACTAGAGTATCGAAACGAACCGTACTTCTGGAATTTAATTTTCTACAGACTTACGGTTGGTACTGAGTTACAATATACAAACCGTAACTTTGTAGTAAATTCAGTTCCAGAGGTACGGTTGATAACGTTACACACCATAACTCTGCATAATAATTTTTTCTCAGAGTTACTGTTGATTAACTAATTTACATACCAACCGTAAGTGTGACCTCTCTGAATCTCTGAGTTGCAGGGTGATTTACGGTTGGTAATTCAAAATCGATACCAGCCGTACGTAACAGGAGATATACATGAATATGAGTCTTTCTTGAGGAGTTACGGTTAATTAACTAATTTCTATACCAACCGTAATTATGACCTCTCTAAATCTCTGAGTTCCAGGGTGATTTACGGTTGGTAATTCAAAATCGATACCAGCCGTAACAGGAGATATACATGAATATGAGTCTTTTTTGAGGAGTTAGGGTTGGTAACTGAAAATCGAGATCAAGCATAACAGATGATAATTAACATATTAGTTCCTTGAGGAGTTAAGGTTGGTAATTTAAAATCAAGACCAACCTTAATAGGTGAGCTATTTCAATTTAGTCATTCAACCAGTGGCTAACCACACAATTGATAATAAGTTAATTCATTCTAAGTAATCCATAAGCTAAAATCCATAACCATTAGTTCGTGATAATATCCATAAGATAAAAACTAACCACACAACCATTAGATCTTGATAATATCCATAAGTTAAAATCCATAACTAACCACACAAAGAAAATAAATAAAAGGAGTGTTCTCCTATCGAATATCACACAACCATAATTAACCACGACAAACACGACCTCTTTTGTTGGTGGTACCACCACCACGAGTGCGAGGACCATCACGACGACCACCGCGACCACGACCACCTCTTTGGCTAGTACTCGTACTTCCAAAAGAGTTTCTGCTCCTCTTTAAGCCTCTTTCTTCCGTGACCAACCCCTTGTACAATTTTTTCTTGGTTGGATTATGCATGTTCCTTATTTTCTCTTGTAAGGTCCTTTGTTGAGGAGCTTTAATCACACCATTAGCACGGATGCATGAAGTCAAACTATTTGCCAAAGTTTGTCCTCGCTCTTTCTATTAACATATAAAAACGAGTGTGAAGAGATTATTCCATAATATAAATTTATTTTAAATTCCAAGTC
The DNA here is from genome assembly GCF_003573695.1 of Papaver somniferum. Lineage (NCBI taxonomy): Eukaryota > Viridiplantae > Streptophyta > Magnoliopsida > Ranunculales > Papaveraceae > Papaver > Papaver somniferum. Next base: position 158,925,530 of record NC_039365.1, on the reverse strand, counting down.
ATGAGGGTAACAAAGTTACGTATCCCCATGAAATATAATTGCTTCCAAGTCATGCCAAATAGACTTTTTTTCTCTTTGGTCTCCTCGACAACCTTCCTTTTTTCTTGAGCCTTTTGAATAAGTGGTTGGGCCTCCGTATCATTATTAATCACATGTGGATGGCCAAAATGATAATACCAATTTATGTAATCATCAGCGGCTTCTTTCGTGTTGTTACAAGCCGTTGCTTCTCCCGCTGCGAGTTGGTATTTTTTGTCATGGTGGTTGTTTCAAGCATCAATCGTCGAAGTTGGGCGGAAGTTGAGTACAATGGTGGGACCTTTTGTTGTGGATCTTTACTTGGATAATTTGAAATTTTCCTTAATGACATTTTCTTGAATATGAGCAATTTTGCGTAGAGTTCGACGAGGATTGGTCATAACATAACTTGTGGGATGATACAATGGTCCGTTGTAGCCTGTGGTCTGTGTGAACTGACGAACATCAACTCCATTTTGAATCCTCAAATAAGGGTCAAAGATAACATCTTCAAAAGTGAAAGCATCTATTTCCTCCCTCACTTGAATGAGCCTCCCTTCTTTGTTCCTTTTTTGTCAACCAGTGAACTTAAACTTCTTTCCTGTAGGGCCATAATCATCTTCTTTCCATTAAGTAGAAGGTCTCAGGCTCGGAAAGTGGTCATACACCCATGCCTAAAAATTTTAAACAATTGGCACATGACTAAAAATGATAAATATAACAAACTATCATATAATAAAAAATAATAAAATGTAACCAAACTTACCATTAGAAGTGCAACATTCCAAGCAATTTCAGTAGCTCCAACCCTCGAGGTCTTTCTTAGATTGTCAAGTAAACTTAATATCGGACAATGTGAAGCAAAATCTTGACTTGGAAGTTGAAGGAAAATATGTGGCAGAAGGTCTCGACAACAACAACAAGGCTGTAAAACTCAGTCCAAGACATGTTGTTGTCGAAACCTTCTGCCACAGATTTTCCTTCAACTTCCAAGTCAAGATTTTGCTTCACATTGTCCGATATTATTTTCATCTCTCCAAATGGGAGATGAAATGTATCAGTTTCAAGCCAATATCTTTCCCTGAAGGTAGGGACCACAACACTATCATACCCCGCTTGGGCATTCATAATTCCAGGCCCTAATCCTGAACTAGCCACTAGAGCACGAACAAAAGAACATTCTTCACCTAATGGCCAATATTTATCCCTTTGACGCTTGAGCAATTTTTTCTCCCTTGCATGATCCTAAAAAAAATACAAACATATTTTGTTAAGATGAGATATACAAAAACATACAAAAATACAAACAAAATGAATCGAAATAAGTTATAACAATGTTTTGAGAATAAAATCATACCCTAGTCTCACAGACTTTTGCGGCCCAATAATTGGTATAACCAAATAAGATTGAGGACTTATCTGGGGCCTCTCCCCAAGGTCTTATATTCTTCTTCAGTGACAACAACAAGTCTGGTTCGTTTCTCGGCTTCTTTTCTTTAACTGGCTTAACTGGAGTTGTAGCTACAATAATTTATTTCCCCTTGTTTTGTTTTCCTCTTTATCATTTGCTTCCTCAAACCCCTATTCATCATTTACTTCCTCTCCCTCCTCTTCCTCATCATTTGACTCCTCTTCCTCCTCTTCTTCATCACCGGATTCATTAGAATTTTTTTCCTTTTCTTCATCATTAGATTCTTCTTCTACAATTTGTTTTTCTTTGCCTTCACGGTTAATTTCGACTCCCACCTCTTTAATTTCTTGATCATTAGGTTCCGCTCCTTCTAAATCAACCCCGGATTCAGCTACAGGTGGTTCTCTCAACCTAATTTCAAATTGATTCTTCTTCTTCTCATTCTTGTGGATACCTCTATAATCTATCCCTAAATGCTTGTCACCGCGAGGGGTGGGTGTATGATCAATCGGAGTTAAATTATTCCCTCTCTTATTCTTCACCCTATCAGGATTCCTGCACAAACAATACAATTGATTGATTTCCTAAGGGTTGAACAAACAAAATAGAAACAAATAAACCAAAAAAATTGTGACCAAAACAATTTACGGTTTAAAATGTGATAATCAACACAGACTGTAACTAGTTACGGTATGTAACTAGTTACGGTATGTAACTTGACAATCGAGACAAACCGTAAATAATTTACGGTTGGTGAGTTGCGTTTCGAGATCAACTGTAACACTATTTGATACTAATGTTTTCAGACACAGGATGATATACAGTTGAAAATATAGATAACAACACATGCCGTAACTACATTACGGTTTATAAATAAACTAGACTTATGAACTGTACAATATATATGAATTCAGCCAAGAGATTATATACGGTTGGTAAAAGACATACAATTATATACCGTACCTAAACTACGGTTGGTAATTTTCATACAAATACGAACTGTACAACAAATTGTAGACATGCAGGACGAATTACGGTTCGTAATTCTGGTTTCGACATCAACCATAACTAGAAAAAATTCTCATATTTATGAACCTACGCTTGGTATTTGAAATAAATTCAATTGTTACAAATCGTAACAGCATCAAAATCTTCAGTTACAACGCGTAATTGATTTAATACCAACCGTAAATAACAAAAACCCAGAATTTGAAATTTTAAGCTTCATCAAAAACCCTAATTTTTTTTGTAGAAAATTAACTTATATCAAACAAAATAAACTAAACCCTAACTGGGTTTCGCAAAACACACCTCATGTAAGTCTTTCCAATTAATTTGTCCAGTTTAGGGGTTTGAAATTGAAATTGTTGTTCTTCACCTTTTGGGGGATTTGCTTAATTAGAATCGCTATAATCTTCATCAACTTACTTCTTCTTCGTCATTTCTAATGTAAACTTCAATCAAAACGACTATTAATTTTAATTTTACGAATCGCCGATTAATGGAAGACGATGATATGATTGAGGACAATTCAGTCTTTTTAACTAATAAAGGAGGGACAAATTAGTCCATTTAAAGTTGAAAGGGTAATCTAGACAATTTACAACCCCATCCCCTAACCAACTAGTATAGAGGGACATTACTATCATGGTTCCGCCCCTCTAATAAAACCTGCCGCCCCTATAACAGGTTACTAAGACTACTTTACTTGAAAATGTATTCCCAGGTACAATTTTTGTCTCTTTGTTTGGAGAGGAACTTTTGAACCGATATCTCTAGGTTACTAGCAGCATTTTCATGTGATTGGTGGCCAAGTGAACCAAGGACCTAGAAGGTTAGCTGCAGAAGTCGCAATAAGAATGCATTTTTGCTTGGCAATAAGATTTGCAGGCAACTAAAGTCTCCTGACCCTCTTTTTTGTTCCCCGACTCCATACATGGGTGGTCGAAATTTGACATGACTGCAGGCGTCCATGGGGAGCCCTAAATCCAGCCCTAACAGGTCGAGTTACGTCTGTTTATCTTTTTTACCATCTAGGGTTGATCGTATCAGTCCAGCTCTTACTGGCAATTTTGATCTTTGCTTTATCGAGCAAACCCGGCAAATTTTACGAAAAAAGAAAGCAATTAAAGGGTTTAGAAGAATTTATATTCACTATATATAAACCCTATAGAAAAGGGTCACCAAAACGTCCAGTGTTGCACCAATTTGATTTTTTTTTTTCTAATTACACTCTGCTTTTGTTTTAGTACTCTCTTGCCACAGGCCTCTTCTGATATCTGTTACAAATAATCACACTATAGTAAACTTCAGCCCCATAATGGGACCCTAATCTTAAAATTGGTTCTCTACAAAAAAAAAAAAAAGAACAAAAGAACAAAATGGAGGAAATGGAGTTCCAAAACTATTTGAAGATAAAGCTTGGAATCAGCACCCAGATGGTCATTTCGTGGCGCCCATGCTGATAAACTCTTGACGAGATCTTCAAGTACAATGTACATTAATCACAGAATGAAAAACTAAATGTACTGAGCCAACCATTGTTTGCACAAATCAAGTACAGAGAGTGCATTTGCATGCAGTGCCTGCAAACCAATATGACCAAATTTCGTTAACAATTATGTTTATGCTAGCTTTCTGTAACCGAATTAGCGAGGAAAAACTAACGAATGAATAAATTTTAGTGGAGAAGATAACCTGATGAGCTACATACTGAACATCGGCCACGCTTCCACTTCGTGAAGCAATTTGGAATGCAGTTTTCAGACGACCACAAACCACGCAGGCTAGCACTTTCCTGTGTAGCATGAACAATACTGGGATCAGCATAACACAACATACGAGAATCAATAAACAAACGTCACACTTTTTTATGATACACCATGAGATAACAAAATATTCATATTTGCAAAAGAGACAGTGGTTTGATATACTAGCAGTTCTTCTGTAAAATAGCTAATGCCCACAAGGACCGCTCTTCCACTTAATTTCCTGTATTACAATGGTAAGAAGTGAATACCACACTACTACACCTCCCACATCGAGCGACTTGTTAGCCGCAATCTTTTTCGTTATTTTTTCTCTGTTTTTTTCCCCCTGATAACTAAAGGTCTTCCTCATACTAACCTGACCACACACACTCGCAGTCATTGGGTACACTTGGTGTTAAGACATACTTTTGTGGCTAAGGAAGTCAGATCCTGCCTCTTCAGGTCAATGTATACTTCCATGATTTAGGGGTGCAGAACCCTCAAAAAATAGTTTGTACGAGTCATTGCTTAATTTCTTAGCTTCAATTTGTCACCATAACTACCTTTTGAGTATTTAACAAAACCTGTAAGGGAATTACTCTACGAATAATAAAATATCTGCCTGTCCGGTTTATCCAGTAATGGACCCTTGATTTATCAAGATGCGTTAGTTGACCATGTTGATTCTCAACTTTTCGCAACCATTACGGCATTTCCATCAAAAATCAAGTCCTTTACAATATAAATTCCTACGAGAAGTGAATAACTAGAAGAAGTACCTGTGGCTACTATGTAACATGTCTATGAGACGATCAGGGCGTTCCTTGTGCTTGTTTGCATAAACATTAATTGCTGCTCCCAATACCTACATGATAATACCCAGACACTGTAAAACATCATTGACATCCAGTACAACCAAAAAACATCTTAATTGGATTTCAGAATATGCACATTACATCACAAGAAAATGATGGGAAGCAAGCAAAACTGCACTCATTCAGTTAGCTCCCCACCTCCACATAGGATACCTTTTCTGCTTGAATAATATTTCCCGTTCTTTCTGTTTCTTAACCTAAAAAAGAAAGCTAAACAGAAATAGTTCAGAGACCGAAACAATAACATTACCTGGTCCCAATCTTCATCATCTATTGTGCCCTTGATATTCTTTAGATATTCCGTTAACTGACCACCCTTTTTTCTCTCTGCAAGTGATGAAGCGACTCCAGCATAAATATCAACAGCTGCAAAGCAGATATGCAAGTTAAAATAACGAAGCAGTTCCCCTTCAAAAAAGTGATACTAGTGCATTAACCTTAGACCTTATAACAAAAGATGTGTTTAATAAGAATAAGAGTCAGGGATCTGGTACCTGGAAGATGAAATTCATAAATCACTTGGAAAGCCAGATCGAAATCCTTCTCAGATAGAGTTTCTGCAATCTCGGACCTTCTCCTGTGAAATTATAGGAGGCAACAGCTTTTTCAAACAGTTCTTTTCACCAGGAAGCTTTTCTAGATGGTGACGTTATTAGATTTGCCAGATACAACATGAAAGGAGGTGAACATTGGAGATAACCTCTACATAATCCCAACAGTGGAAACTACATGATTTCACTTAAGCAGGAAGATGCATATTTGATGTGTTGTTCATATTCATGTTAAACCAGAAATGTGTGTAAACTCATCATTTAACCACGCATCACTAAACAGTAATCGGGAGGTAACTCCCTGCTAAGGTTATTTCTCCTAGCACAAGTACATGGAATCAAGCAAAATGAAGGTAATACAAACCTGAAAGTTTCTGGATCATTTGGATTTCCAAAAAGAGAGTACTTCCACTGTGATCCATCAATGTCATTGAAGGCTTTCAGAACATCCATCTGCACAGTTGACAGACATGAAAATCATGTCGTGATTTTCAAGAAAATTATATAAAGGATATGAGCCAGAGTAAGGCAGCACTTCAGCTGTGACTTTTTTCGCAAGTAATAGCACTGGGCCATTACTATATATTGATATGTGTGTTCAAGCATGAACAATGATTTCCTTGTTTTTACCATGTTCATAAATTTGTCGTTTAATACAAACGATATGACTGCATGGCAACCAAGAACTTAACCAAAGATTTACTTCCGCGTGCACAACTATTTCTACATTAAAATTTAAAGCAGAATTTTTTGTCATTGGATTTGTCTCAAACCTGAACATTTACACGGCCAGCAATTTTGACAAGCTCCTCTTCCGTAAGACTTTTTCCACGAATACCCTTGGAGATAATCTTTGCTGTTTCTGCTTTTCTATGTCGTGCCGACAATCCCTCATCAAAGTGGATCTAGCCATCATAAGGAGACTATCTATTAGGTTGAATGAAGCAATAGTAAGAAAAAGTTTTTGTAAAATGCATGCAAACTTAGCATTGAAGCAATTTTTTGCTTGAGGTAGTAATAAAAAAGATCATTTTAATGGAGCTTTTGTGTGCAGGCAATTGAGTTTTCTTCGACTGACATCAGAGTGTAGGCCTCATATATCACATGCTTTGATGCATTACAAAAGTGAAGAAGAGCTAAATGAGGAAGTAAAAATAAAAATAAGTGTGCAATACTTCACTACCTTGGCATTCTCTAAATGTTTCAATGCTTCTTCTTGAGATAAAGAATTCGCAAATAATTGAATACAGCAAAGCCCAGCAGCAACTAGATCTTTCTTTACTACCTGCACCATTGAATTAATAATCAGAATCAGACAATGGGATAGTGCCATAGTGGAAATTATAAAAGATGAAGAAGCTATATTAGCTAAGATCAGTGGTTCATTTTCCATCAAAGATATAAAAATCAACAAGGCGTACAACATAAAATTTGCAATAAAAGTCGACAACGCATATAACCAAGGAAGCAACAAATGATGGAAAACTAATTTTTGAATGCAAAAAATGAAATTTATTTTGGACCTTCATAAACAATATCTCAAAGTATAGAACAGCAGAAAACAGGCGATATCGCAGGGTAAGACCACATTTACAGGTGCATTCTAGATAAGAATTTTCCACAATGCATTCAAGCCTATGCACCATTTATTTTCATTTATTGGTCATGCATACACAAGTTAGCTCGGCTGAACAGGAGTGACAGTAATTTAGACGACTTCAACATTTGTCAATAAAGACGGAAACCAGCTAACTTTTAAAGCAAAATATGATACAGAGATTACAAACAAAAAACCAAGATTTTTTTGCCCCAAATAAAATAAGAGTTAATTTTACCTGAAACTTGTAAAGATAATTAAAATGCCGATGGGTTTCACAATAGTTGCATATGCGGGTAAGGGCAGCAGTTATGTACTGATTCACTGCAACATCCTGGGGCGAAGTAGATGCCATTTTTGTAGAAATCACTTCCTCTAGAATAGGCATGGCACCATAACCAATGCATAAGTCACACAAATCGTCAATGGTACCATAATCAGTTGCCAAGGGATCAGGTCTTTGAGGGGATGAAGAAGTAGTAGCCGCAGCAAGCGATGACGGCTGAGGAGGTGGAGGAAGACCATTTGCAGGAAAAAACAGAATACAAGCGTCGTCGTAGTGACCATGCTTGAACATGAAACCCAGCATTTGATAACGTGCATACTGTTGGAAAAAAAAAAGAAATAAATAGAACTATGTTATAAGACAAATAATGAGGAGCATGCGAAAATTTAAAGAAAACAATAACAGGAAGAGTGGATGGAAAATGAGAGAGCACATGCAATGACTAACTGCTAAAAAAGCTGCCAACTGGACAATGGAAGATCTGAAAAATATCAAAAATATCTGAGATAATGGATACTCTGATGCGCTAGCCGCAGGTATCCTGATGTAAGTGAAAAGTCACCAACAATCTCTACCTATTTGCAATACATACTAATGTGAGTGAAGATTCAAGAAGAAACTAAATCAAACTGCATATATGGACCTAAAAGTGATGCTTGGAATTTGCGGAACTATGAAATCTGATTTGCATCTTACATCTTGTAAGTAATTAACACACTCAAGGTATCTAATGTTGTCCAGGTTGCTGCGAGGGCCCTCCTCTTCCAACATAGATGATTCAGAGAGGTCATTTGAAGATCCTCGAAACTGCCTGGACCTCTCTGAACGGGGAAATGTAGTTGGCATATATAGAACATTCAGATATGAATCAGCAGAAAGAGAATCGTCCAAGATAGTTGGCGCACTTTTCGCCAAATGTTCATACCTGCAGTACCAGTTGATATTAGCAAATAGCATGTACTGTCACCTCAAAGAAACGATAAATAATAGGACACCCTTATTTCCCTGGATAACGATTTTAACATTGGGGTCGAAACTCCTCATTTAGAACATAAACAAGATGAAATACCAGGTGCATGATCGTTTTCCCATTCAGACGCAGGACAGGACAGTGGATGCACTCATAATGAACCGTTTTATACTTTTATCAGAAAGTTAAATGCTTTTTATCTGTTACCACAGAATACTTTTTATCAGAAAGTTAAATGCTTTTTATCTGTTACCACAGAATACCAAATTTGATAAACATTTAAATTTAATCTTATAAAATGACGGTAGCCTTTTTTTAGAGGAGATTATGGTTGATAGGATGGCTGGACATGGGCTCTAAGTTCGATTCCTTCTAGACTAAAGACGAAAATCATTTAGTCTTGCTAACTGGACCAAACAATTGAGGAAGGCAATAGGAATGGACCTGAATTCAAACCGACCAGGCTTTGCGCTTTGATGTTCATGCCAAAAAAAAAGGAAGGGAAAAAAAACGAAAAAGTATTTCCAATTGTATTCCAACTTACATAGAGCGAACAGCTGAAACATCAACTGGTGGACCACCTTCAATTGTATTAATAATCTCCAAAATGACAGGTGCGGGATCAACCTTGTACAATTGCAGAGCTTGCCTGGACCATTGAAAAAAGATAAGACAAGCATCATAAACTTCTTACCAAATGCAAGAAAGTTTTTGCACCACAAAGCCAATGCAGAAGTTATGACATGCTCTTCATTCCAGTTAAGAAATCATACTTAAATTTCACACGAGCTTGAGAATAATGTTCCATCTTGATTAAAGCAAGTCCCCATGCACTCCAAACAGGAAAGGCGTTGATCTAAAACCAAAGATATGACGTACACAGGTAAATAGACAAAAGAAATGAAAACCATGAAACATCAAACATAGGTCCAGGCAAACAATTTTTTACCTTGCACTTCTTGCAAGTGTATACAGCCATGCTGTACCGTTCATATCCAATTAACCTGTCACGTAGACGTGCCGACGACTCCTTGTCAGCAATATCATCAAGAGAAACAATAATTCCTGACCCAAGAAGACTTTGAAGAAGCTCTGCACGTCCTAGCCATATATCTGCTTGTGAAAGAAGTTCCGACAACTCATCTGTACTCGAACTACCAACACTAGAACTGCCAGCATCTGAAGATGCATCATCATTTTCCCTGTTTCTTTCTGAATAAGTACTAGACAAGTCACTACTTCCAGCAAGTTTTCTGAACTGGCTTTTAGCATAAAGGAGCGCCTGCAATATGCAGCAATAGAGAGTCAAAAAAAATTAACAGCGAATGAAAATGCCAGCATGCAGCATGCCATCATTACCATCAAACAAAATTCAAGCCACTTCTGTGGCTGACAATTAGGGTTAGGTGGGGAGTAAGATCTCCACAAACTAGATAAATTGTTCCACGGTTTGGTATTTCTCAGGTATTATCTCGGCCCAGTTATCAAGTGCTTAACACATATATCGAACAATATTAACAAAGTACACTTTTATTTCAAAACAGGTAATAACTCTTTTTTTAACAATTGTCCCACACTTCCATTGGATGAGGAAATCTTGAAATGAACAGGGGTTCCCACCCCATTTGCTGTAAAGCAAAGTGCCTCTTCATCCCAATAATCTAATGCTAAACCTGAATGTTTAACCCAGACCATGGACATTAAAACTCTCTGGTTTACTGGGTTAAATTAGGAAATCCTCTCCTGTTCTATTAAAAATAATTACTCCTCGTCAAGCAAAAAAAAAAAAAAAGGAGAAGCATTATATTTCTTCCATAAATAACAGCATCATTTGACAGTTTGATGCCCCTAAATGAACATGGTCATTCAAAACTGGCTCACTTGGATTTGCCTCATAAATACACCTATATAAGTATATAATGGTTACTAATTGCAAAACATGAATACCTGCACAAAAGTTTCTGTCGCATGATATGCTCGACCAATTATTTCTGTAGTTGCATCCAGTGGCAACTGCTGGGAGTTTAAAACACTCTTCATTTGAGTAACGCATAAATCCAGGGCACCTTTGGCAGATACTGTCTCGTCGGAACACAATGAAAGCAATGCCTGGAGACCAACAGCTTAGCAAATTAACAAACGCATAATACTTAACTATTTCATGAGGCGTGACATCCATAAGAAAAAATAAAGACTAAGTTGGAGTTTCCTGGTAAACGATTAATTTAAGATTAAGCTTGTTTCAACTAATGGGCCAGACTAACTGGTGCTGACATCTCTAAAGCAAGAATAATGATGCACTTCTACCTGCACACAAGTCAGTTCTTTATCCATTTTATGAACGCTAACATAGACCAATGAATAGAAACCATTTTTTATCCCAACAAGCTTGACGCAAGTTGTACATGGCCATTGAGCCACACAGACAAAGTTCCATGTATCGTTGATCAATTACCACAGCGCTTATGTACCTAGTTTTACTGATGAGGCTTATTTATTCCAACAGGATGCTGTGAACATGTGTACGATATTAAGCACTAGCATGTCAAATGCCAATCTGCTAATTTACTGTATATTTTCCTAGTAGCTGTAATGGTGAAGCGTACCTTAAACAGAACTATATCAGGGGCACTTTCATATCGATGAGATGAGCGAACTGCATCATCTTTGTTTGGATCACCAGTAAGGATCCATTCCTCAGAAATAGAAACCGGAGGAAGCCGTTCTTGCCCATCAACTGAGTAAGTCGAAACTCTATCCTCGTGAATACCAGTCATTGCCTCCCAGGCAACTTTTTCAGATGGCGACAATCCCGAACTTTTTCTTTTACGGTAGACCTCTTTTGGAGCAGGCTTATTTCCATTATCACGTGCAGTCCAGGAGAAAGCTCTCCTAGCCTCTTTCTGCAAATTATTAAGGCTATTGGAAAAGTTTGATCTACTGGGTGTGCCTGGTTTTATTTTTTGTTTTGGAATTGGACCTGCGACAGATATCCGTTGTTCTCTTGAAAGAGAAGGAACATGGACAGCAATTGCTTTGGCAGCATAAATGAGAACTAGGTTGTTGTCTCTCAAGGATGGAAACTCTTTCAATATCTGCAGGAAAAAATAGAAAGAACAAATTTATAGTCAAAGATAGGTAATTTGAATGAGGATCCTGGGCCTCTTTATTGCCGTATTCCAATCCCTAATCAACGAAATACAACTCTCTGTAGACAAAATTCCTTCACAAGGTGGGGAACAGATATGGTGGTCGAAATTCATGAGTAAGTTAGGGACCGCAAGAATAAAAGCATTGAGATGTATCCAAAATAAAAGGAAATGCATCGTACCAAAGAAGCAGATTGCAGTTGCTTCCTCATCAAAAGAACCTCTAATATTAAATGAGGATGCTCATGCAGAGATGAACACCTTTGTTGCCATGGCAGCGGCAAGGCTGCTAGAACACGAAGACCCAGCGCCCATAAGTTCAGACGTGAAACCTCAACATCTGAGAGATTTCCAGCTCTTCGCTTCAGAAAGAAGTGAACCTATACAAAAGAAACAAAAACATGTAAGTTGAAGCAAAATTATTAACATTCAAATATGAAAATTTAGTAGCGAGGAGAAACATAATACAAGAAGTTGCTTTGAACGCAGATCTGATAACAGCGGCATTGCACCCATAGCAACAGGCAGAGCATCATCAGGATCACGAAGAGAAGAAAGAAACCGTGAAGCTTCTGCAGGACCTCCACCACAAAGAGGATCAGCGGTTAGTAACTTCACAAGTTGCCGTCCTTGAAGCTCTCTTCGTAAATCAATAGATAAACCCGCACTCTCGGCTACTTCTAACGCAGCAGAAACAGCACCTTTCCCAGCCAATCTAAGTGCCAGTCCTTCAGGATCTTCCTTTGATTCAGCTTCAACCTAGAATACATATATATCGCGTTACAAATAGAAGTCTGTAGTATGGGAAGATGATATATATTACACATTAGTCTGCGGGATTTTAATATTGAATGCGCTACGGGTGAAAATACAAGTAGCAAAGCCTAAAAAAAATGATTACCTCTTGCCAGCTGGTATAATGGTCATCTGCAGATAAAATGTGACTATATCTCTGCAAAGCTTGTCTCATTTGCATGACCTAATAATGTAAAAGAATTTCCCATTAAGAATCAAAACGAAAACTCCTCCCCTCCAATATCAATGTACATATGGGCAAAAAAGAGACTAAAGCATGACGAACTCCACCAGCAGCAAATTGATTAATATGGTACAACACTATACTAATCATGTACCTCTCTCTTAACTGGATCAGTGGGAAGCAGGTGGCAGCTGCACATGGTGAGGACATCTATAGCAGCATCTAGCTCCCATCTGTGCAGGTACCTGGGATTTAAACTTGTAATATTAAGTGAAGAACTAGAATAAAATTAAACCTGCAGCCTATGAAACACCAGCACCACAAATGATCTAATTATATCTCAACAAAAATGAAAAATGCATACTTGAGAGCAAGTTTGGCTGCCAACTGTTTATCTTTCAACCGCAAACAATATTGCCAACTATTACTCCAGCTGTTATGTGCACCATAACCTTGGGTTTGTCCTGATACCGACTGGATTTCCTCTCCACGCTCGACAAGCAACTGAAGTAGCCGATCTGAAGCTCCATCACGTAAACAGCGATCAGAAAGGGCAAGAGCGTCCAGGAGTTTTCCTTCGTCAATTAATCTGTAACAAGAGAAATAAAGACAGATAAATGTCAGACGAAGAATCTCTACGAATAAGCTAATTACCAGATACAGCTCAACTGACGGCAGCAGAGAGGTTTGTTAACAAAGGGATAATTCAAATATAAAAGGTGAACAGGAGAGTAAACATGCAAATTAGCAACATCAAGAAATAAATAAATACCTCTCCACAGCTTTTTCATATGGCACTTCATTCTCCGAATCAAAAGACAGGAAAATAGTTTGATCATGTTCCAGATTTTCAGACTTCGGAGAATCTTGCAAGAGGTCATGACCTGAACTGACTTTCTCAGTGTATTCCGGCAAATTGGTAGAAGAATGGACACTAAAAACCATGTCATCTACTTCTGATTCAGTATCACTGTCAGGTTCACGGGAACGTTTGACAGCAGCTTTTGCCTCTGGTTTTGGTTCACCAGTCTTAGCAGTGCGTTTAACTGTTACAGCATACTCTGATACTCTATGAAGATTTGTCTGCATCTGTATCCATCGGTTCAGAGTTGGAAACCTGTAATATAAAAGAATAGCTAAGTTCGTTATCAAACCAACAATCATGTGTATTACTTTTCTAAAGTATGTGTTCCTCTAGGAGTTCTTACCTCTCTGATTGATCAAGTGCAAACTCGTAGAATAATCTGTCCGCATCAGGTGCTTGTATTAGTTCATCACCAGAAGAACCGGATGCGGATGATTCACTACTACTATTTAGTATGCTACTTCCAAAGACGCAAGCTAACACTGCTCGTACTGGGGACAACTTGGCCAAATGCTTAACTATATCCATCTCTAGAGGGTAAAGAGGGTTTCCAGGAGTCACTGAAGATGGGCTATGTGAATTAGGCTTAGATTCTTTAGAGGCGCGGTTTACTTTATTTTCTAGGCTCATCTTAGAAAACATAGGTAGCAGTGGTATACAAGCCCAACCATGACCGGTCCGAGGAGGATAAACCGGAGGTACACATGCTGATATAACTTCATTCACAAAATCAGCCCCCATTATATCTGCTACTTTACCAGCTGCATCAGTGCTGCCTCGCTCAAAGACAAGACGTGTTAAAACCTACAAGAAAATAGAAGGCGGTCATGACACCGCCTGATCAGTGTCTTTTTCTTTCCAAAGAATCCTGTTTAAATAACAGTGTCAAAATGTAAAATAAGTTGCCCTTCTATCAAGTTTTAAGCTAATAATCATGAATTTATAACAGCTTCAAAGAATTCAGGAGTAACTGAACTTACGACCAAGAAGATTGTTACATATCCGAAGTCATAAGTGGCCAGGCTATATGCTAACAGGAACAACTATAATACTGTCAACCATGAATTAGAATTACCTATGTATTTATTCAGGCTCAAAGATCCTCTTAAAAAAATGAATCAGTGCTAGACATATCAAATAACAGAAAATCGCATTTCTCATCCATGTCTACTCGACACCACTTTCCACAAATCCTATTGAGACCCAAAAAGGCATCCAAGGAGCTATGTAAACTCCAAGCTCAAACTACATACATATAGTGCAATAACTCAAATGACCAACACTAATTATTGGTATCATAACTTCCCATTGCTGTAGTCATAATATCATACTTGAGAAACCCTTCGAACAATTAGCAGCAAAAATAAGAAACTTACATCTTTTGGCCATTCATACACAAGTGAAAAGAAGTTGAAATCATGAGTCGTATCAATGAAGTCAACTATATCACCAATAGTTGCAATATAGAGAACAAATGCTGAAAGGTAGGTAGCAGGTTTAGAACTTAGGGGACCGTATAATCTCTTTCCTGGATCTCTAATATCATAACCAGCTGGTTGCACACTATTTTCACCAACTGCTGTAACTGAAGAGGGCTTGCTAACATTAAGCCCAAGACCAAGCACCCCTTCCCTATCGATACTCGAGAGCATTTTCCGATCAGAGTAGGGACCTTCGCCCTTAACATAACTTGTATTTGTTTCTTCGTCAGCAACTGCTCTGGCAAGATTATGGAGCTTTCCTGGAGTCATACAGAAGTGATTAATGTCTTGCAGCTGTACCTTCAAAATACTAACTATTACATATGTGATACCAATTCGAAATGAAAATGATACCGCTCAAAAACTGCCGTTTTCCTTTGTGAGCATCTTCAATCACTTGATGTAGGATGGCAAGAGCACGTTGCCTTTGCCCTTCTCGGTTGGACTCCTTGGCTAAAGTAACATTCATCTCTCCAGAAAGAATTTCTTGAAGTATTGGTGTTTTTTCCTGGGGAAACAGGGTATAAGAATTCTGGAATACGATGTCTCAAATGTGCCCTTGACAAGTAACTAATAGAGTGATGGCAGAAATAAAACACTATGCCACTACATAGTGAGAGCAGCACGACATTATTCATAAAATGCAAGGTCTTTAAAAAACTTTCTAAAAGGAAGCAAGTTAACGCGGAGTTTCATTTAAAACATACCTGCTCCAAGAATTCATGTAGACGCTTAAGCACCCGCCTATTTACAGAAATAAGCCCTACTTCTTGAACCTGGTCCCAGTAAGTTAAACCTGTCTTTGGAGCACCTCCTGGATAGATCTCAGATAGCATAACTTGAGCCTGCATAAAAAATGCCACTGTTTTATAATAAGCAAAACATTTTGTTTTCGTGATAGCATCATCGGAAATGTAAATTCATAGGGTGATGACAAACAGCTGAGAAATAGTTGCGTAAGATCACATGTAGAATTTTGGATGTAAGGAAAAAAGTAACAGTTGTTAGAGTCCGGTCTTGCCTGATCAAGAAGCCGTTTGGACATATCCACAGACCTAGCAGAAGTTGCAGCGACGTCAATACACAGAAGAATCTAACAAGAAAACACAAGTCAGCATAAAACAGGGATCATGAGAAACAAGGGAAAGGAAAAAGAATTGAAGCGTCGAACACTTACAGCAGATAACGAACCAATCTCAGAACGAAGGGATGTAAAATCCAATTCCTGTATGGCATTAACATTTCCATCCGCAGCACGTGTTACTGCATCTTCCGCCTGGAAAAGATGCAACAAAGTTTACTTCCCTAAATCAGAAACAGCATATAGTGCAGAAGTGATATAATACAGCCAAATCCTTGTAAGTTTTTCAATAATCTACAAGTCATGATTATGATCAGCGATACAATCAGTAACATGTGATGAGGCAGTAGTGCAAGATAATACAGATACAAATGTCAAATGCAATATAAATTCAAAGATGGGTAGAAATAACCAGTTTGGATCGTACTGATGTTCTTCTAAAGGTATTGTCTACCCACTGAGCAAGTGCAAGAGTAGCCTTGTCTTCTGGAGGTAAAGAGAACCTATTTACAGCCTCCTCTCCAATATCATACTTTGCCTTTTGCATGCAACTGTGAGCAAGCACATCAAGTAGATGTGATTATACAATTCGTGTAAGAACGAAATACACATTATTAAGAAAATGAAAAATTACATAATCATTTGCTTTTTCCCTGTTTTTTTCCAGGACATATAACAATTCCCGAATTAATTGTGAGCAGTTTCTATAAATTGGGGTACCTAACAGGAATAAGTATACATACTTGAAGAAGCATTAAATAATGTGGCACAAATTTGACAGATCAAAACACCTTAATGGTGCTAATTAAGGATTCTATGCAGAAGGATAAACGGGTACCATTAAGAATTGAATAACAAAACTAAAATGCACCAGGTGATATATGTAGTTGAGTGTTAGTGCCATGCTCATCGCGAAGTCTCCGCATCATTATTAAGTCCTTCCTAAAACAATTTTCCTAATTACTCGGCTGGATTTTGTTTAAAGCATCATATACCTAATTGCCAGACTTGAAGTACACGAATTGAAAAGGAGCTTCGTGGACTTACAAATTCAATAATTTAGATGGAGCAGCACGCAAAATACACAATGCCTCCTTCCAACTCCACTGGCGTTCCGATAACGGTAGAAGACGCTGCAGAATAGACAGTCGCCACTCCCAATCTTCAATTAACTGTTGAGCATTCGAAATTCTCCACTCCAAGGCCTGTCTTCCACCGGCAGTCATACCATTGTTCAACATGTTTTCTTGCTCAAATGCAGCTGAAGGTAAATTGTGATGCAATATCTCAAGTAACGTCCCAGTGAAAGACACTACAGTTTTGTTTCCCCCCTCATATGATTCACTAGGATCAACTTGTCCCCTGGTAGACTTAAGTGGGGAGTCAGGATAGTTGTTGGAGGAGATACATTGGGTCAGATTCAGAGATATGCCATCCATGTGTAGAAGTGAGATAATAATGTCAACCAAAAATATCTGCATCCAAGAATAGGTAATCAAACTAGTGGACCGAAATAATTACACATGAGGAGAACATAAACCCTGATCTGTCAATAGACTCATCAAGATTGTATAAAAGAAATATAGTAGGAAACTCAAATTGCAACAATGCAGAAGAAAACTGAAAACTCTACATAGTCCAAACACTAGCAAACTCTATTAACTACAACTCAATGCAACAGATGGTATCCATTAAAGAAAAATGAAAGAAAAAACTGACAAAAAGAACAGCTTCCACCTTAGAGGAACTGAAATGCTAACTCAGCTGTCAGTACTTGTAAGGCAGACATGGGTGATAACATTCAACAAGACAAAGAGGAGACCTCCAGCTTTCACAACGATGACTATAGAGAGTCTAACAATTTCACTACAGAGAGTTAGAACACGATGCCCACTTACCTTGCGTGGAATATTACTGACTGCTTCTAAATGGTTCCTCAATTCTTTCAAGTGGACCAATGCCATTTGATGATAGAATTGTGTTTCATCAGAAATACTTTGTTCCATGGCTCCTAAAGCAAGAACAGCAGATTGAAGAGTATATCTCATCTGCATAAGTTCGATATCCTGCATCCTACCAGGGTACATATATGGACTCCAATCAGTGAACGAAAAACTATGAAGAAAGCACAACACGGGGAAGTGTAAACAGAGTGAAAAGAATTTGCAAATGAAAGGATTTAGTAAGCAACATCTAGATAATACAAACAGATAGAATATCGATAGATGACCACCATTCATGCATGGATTATAAGGGTTAATCTGTAGATCCCTGTGAAAGGAAACTTTCATCGACTTACAATGGTTTGGCATGTACAACAGGTGGCTATCTTCATCTAGAGAAACCTTCTATGTTCAGTGAGTGTTTCAAAACTTATCATCCATCCTTTATGAAGATAATAAATCATGAATCCCTTTGGAGGTTTAAGCATTAATTCAACAAACCAAGCTAACATCAACAATAAAAACAGCTGGCTAAATTCTTCAATGCAATTCCCAATTAACGTACACGGATTAAGGACTTTGTTACATATCATACTACATAAGGACTGTGTTCAACAAGGAATAAGGACTATGTTACATATCATACTACATATTGGTCACTTTTAGACTAAGAGGATTATCAAATGATAAATACCAAAGATGATTATGATCAAGCACAGTTGGATTCCCACCTTTTCCATGCTGCTGCAGTAGAAGCAATGGGCTGCATACTAATTAACTCGATAGCATCTTGAAACTTTATGTCCGGGACTACATCAAACAAGACCTGCAGATAAGTAGACTCGGTCAAAATCGTAAAGCTTAGAAATGACCTATATCTTCCAGATTTTTCAATGATTGTCGGCCTCCCTTTTTTGGGGGAAAAAGAGCAAAACCAGACTTCCAGAAAAATCACGCATATGTATCGCAGAGAAAACAAAATCATAAGGGTCATCAAACTCATAGGTTCAGATATTTACTTACTCGCAGAGGAGTTTGAACAGAAAGTCGTTCCAGAACAAAGTTTTCCACAAAAGGATCTGAAAGGGTATCATCAGTTTTATCCTCTATCTGTTCTTTTCCAGAAAAGAGTAGGGAGGATTTTGAGGTCCACGGACGGCCCGAATTGACACATGCAACAAAAGAAGCAAGATCCAGCTGATAACATAAAACATCACAAAGGTGCTCCACGCAAGATACCTATCAACGGCGCAATGCAGACATGGATTCAGACACTGACGCTCATTTATAGTACTTAACTACAAAGCAGTAATTAGGAAGGAAGTTACCTCATCTGATTGCTTTCCATAGAGAGAATGTTCTTCCAACCTCAGTACCTGCGATTTGCTTGTCCATAGAAGTTGCATCAATCTTCTCCTAGCAACTGTTTTACCAGACAATAGATCCCAACCCATGACGGCTAACAAGGGCAGGAGAAGGGGATATAGTGAAAGAACCTGTCATGAATGATGATGTTGTTATGGACCTACAGAATACACCCATAAGATTGCCTATCTTAATGAAAGTATAACTACTGTTCATGTCTTGTACTCACTTATTCAATATATACAGGATACTGAACACATACATTGCTAGCTTCTTGAAGTTGCTCCCTTTTAACAGCAGAGAGAGCAGTATCCATAACAAGCTCCAGCATATGAACGCCAGAGACACGAGCATAGTGGTACATGTCTCTCATGCAAGAACTGATCGCTGATGGAGTTCTTTCCTCCGAAATCATAGCATTGTCAAAACAATTCTGCAGACGCCCAACAGGTGGTATCCAGTTGGCATCAGTAGCTCTAGACATCTCCACTTCTTCCGAAAGCAATTCATCTTGAATAACCTGGAGGATAACAGTAAACTGCCAAAGATAAGCCCCTAATGTTTATGACTTAGACACGAAATTACTCATATGCAGGAGACTGATAGATTAATCAAGTTAAGCACAGAAATACTAACACATTGGGGGAAAAGGGGTATTTAATTTAGCTAATTGGGAGGAAAACAAGGTGGTGAAAGTAAGCACAGAAATGCTAACAAATTGAGTTTCACTACATACCAGACATACAAGTTTCTTTACCAATCAACCTCCACATCAACATAGCAGTGGGCATAATTACTAAGTACTTGGTCTGCATCTTTTGTGAATCATCAATATAATATCTTGCTCTTTTTGATAATCCAGGTCTTGCCCTTGCTCTTTTAAAATGGAGGAATGTACAGTTCCTCCCACACATACCAGGTAATTAAAAGAGAACTCGCTACGATGGGGCCAACAGGATTCGAACTAGAATCCCCACTTATTTTTTAAACCTTGTATAGAAGGTCTTCTCCACCCTCAACATAACATTACATATAAGCTTCTCTAACATGACATGTACAGACTAACTTTGGCAGATTAGTACTAAAGATACATCGTACCTACTCTAAGCAAAACATATAAAGCCATAAACTATAACCATGCCTTAAAGCATACATGAAACTAAGTTTTGTAATCAGTACTTCAAAAAAGATCAGTAATTAAGTAATAAGTGCCACAGCCAGCATTTGACTAAAGACTTATAGGACCTGAATCATTTTCACAAGGTTGGTGTTGTTTGACGAAAGAGCTTCACCGTAGATCCACAGCATTTTCTCCCGGGTAGCAAGCCATGTATTTCCATAACCATTTCTACTCAACCAAATCCTCCTATTAAGCTCTTGCAAAGCCACCCTAGTAAGACCACAAAACAGGATACATCAATATGCAATTACGCAAACACCTTTAATGTCTGCATTTGTATAGTTTAAATAAAGTGTACCAGGAGAGAAACAAGAAAACGAGCAGATGAACAAAGATCAAGAAGAACTGTCGGACTGTATCGCCATATAAGATGACCAGTTAAAAAATGCTTCCCATGTTATGAATAGATAGATTAAACAGTAAGAGTCCATATATAAAGATAAACATCAAACTCCAAGTCAACCCAAAAATATTAGTTCTCCATAAGAATAGAAGAATCAGTATGCGGCAGTATTTTTGCCTCGTCAGCTGCGTCTTAAAACGCTCTAATCTAGAAGTCACAGTCCCGGGGAGTAACTGTGCAGAATGTTTTAGGCCTATTTTGAGATAATCTAAGGAGATGGGTCCAGAATCGAAGTTTAAACAAGCTACTAAGGCTTTATTTATACAAGTAGAATCGTAGGGAGGGTGTCAAGCAGCTTTGCCACCCCTCAATCCCAAACAATATATCCAGCTTATGGCTCCCAGATCTTCACATAAAGTGAAGATATGGTTACTGTAGGCTACAGATGCGTCAAAGAGGAATTGGAGATCGTTTTTCAATATTTTCCTAAATACAACAGCTTTCAGAGTACCTCCTGTGAATGGTAAAGGAGTACCTCTCATCCCCATGGATATAACACAGCCCCTTACACAGACATGGATATAACACAGCCTCTGCTTAACAACAGGAAGGGCCCTTGTTCAGCGCTTCGGCAAAGTAAATACTCTCCTTTAGATCCTTCTTTCAGTTAGAAAGTTTTATTCAGTTCAAAAAGAAAATAATCTGGCCAAACATAACTGAACATAACGTACGGTGTATAGATAGTGCGTATTTGAAACGCATCCCTAGTGTCTATAACCGTGTATGTACCTGGCATTGTAGCTTTATATGGAACTTGGTTTTAACAAGAAAAAATAGCTGACCTATATAGATTCTTTCTAGACCAAACCAAAACTGAAGCTCAAGGTAACATTAGAATAGCACTGCAATAAATTATCAAATCATACAAAGTCAACCTTCCTTCTTTGAGCTGGGTAAATCTGAAAGTACTAAAATTACAATCAGTTTATAACTACACGATGTTGACCCAATGAGCAAAAGATGGCCAGCGAAACACCACAAAAAGCAATGTTAAACTCCTTTAAGCTAAGCATTTCCACTCATAACAATGAGTTAAATAATTTGTTTAGGTTGCAAAGCAGAAAATGGAGAAAACTAATAACATACCTATACTGATGCTCCTCAATTCCATAATTTTGATGAAGAAACCGAATGTGAGAAATCGCTCCATCTAAGTCATCATCCTTTGTGCAATCATTCATAGCATCCAGATGTGCTGAATGAACATTCTTCTGAATCAATTTAAGCCCCTTCACTTCCTCAATTAATTCTTCCCTCGAGGAACTCTCCACCTTCTCTTCTTCATTTCCCACAGTAGTAATCGCCAACCCTGACTCATACCTATCAGACCACTGAATTTGCTTCTGAATATTCAAACATAAAGCATCGAAAATCTCAGATTGATCCAAGAACACTTTCTTCAAACATTTCAATTCATCTTCCTCAACAACTTTAAAACCCTCAACACCTTCACCCCCCACTACTACATCTCTTCTCAATCTCTTTAACCCTAAATCCGATAACCGATCCAATACATTCACAAAATCAACCAAATCACTCCCAGATTCCTCCTTCAAAACCTCAAAATCTTCAACTCTCGAATCAAAACCCTCGACATTTTCCTCTTCTTCTTTCTCAATACTTTCCAATACACCACCACTACCAACATTACTAATACTCTCAGAAACCTTAGAAGAACTTAACTGTAATAATAAAATAAATTCAACTTTCAATTTCAACAACTCAGGTTCAATATCTTTCTTCCAGATCGACGACGAAGCTGATTCTGATTCTAATGACGATGAAGTGGAAGTATCTTGTTGGAATTCAAGTAGTAAAAGAGTTGATAACCAAGTAAGCTGTGATGGTGATGAACATGTTTCTGACCAGATAATTCCATTATATCTACCACCTTTGGAAATTATCTCTTGCAGAATGTTTGTTGCTAGAGATGGTTTTCGTTTTCGTAGACTCAGAATTGATGCTCGAAATGCTTCGAATTGGGCGAGAAATAGATGGTTTATTGTAACCCTAGATAGTAATTCAATCTCTTTCTCCATTTCTGAAGATTCAGAGATTTTTTTGAATTTTGGAGAAGTTTTTCTTCATTGAATTTTTTAGGTTTTACAGAAACAATGTCTCTCTGTAAGATTCTGCAAAATATATAAATAAAATGAGAAGCTCATATACAAAAGTGAAAAATACTAGAACCCCCTACTATATGGGTTCAAACATATAGAAGCCCCACAAAATGGATCCTCCACCCTCAACTCCACACTTTCATAAAATGATATTACTAGGCCCGAAAAATCAAATTATCTTTAGATCAGGCCCATAATTAATTATTCCGAACTTTAATAATGGCAACATTGCCCTTTAGTATTTATACAAGGGAATCCCAGAAGCTTCTTTTCATTTCTCTATTCTCTTTCTCTTTCATCTTTATCTCTCTCTGTTGTAGAACAATGGTTTCTAGGGTTCCTGAGATTCATTTTCGACTGCATCAAATCTTCTTCGTCTTCATCCAAATCTTCGACTGCAACAACGACGATCTATCACATCTTCTTCGTCTATGCCTCTGTTATTTCACTTATGTCAAAGATCGATTGCATATGATCAAAAGATAGATCATATGGAAGATGAAGATGATTTGTTTAATCCTGCATCTGAAGATTCATCTACGAAATCAAATCGACGTGCAGATAAGCTTCATTTTTCATTATCTCATAATTCAATTGAAGTTATATGTTATTAATTTTGAATTTTTTCTCTCGAAATCTTCGAAGTTATGATTTCACTGAATTTTATCTATGAACTCATGATCAAAGTTCAGATCTGTTACAGTTTAATCGTTTTTTAGCTTTTTAAGATGAAAATATTGAAAGATGTTACAATTTTTTTTCTAGGTTTCCTTACTGAATATCAATCGATCTGTTTATCTTAAGACTTGACTGAAAATTGGTGTTCAGATTCGAAATCAGCGAATCATCATCTCTATTACCCATGTATTTGTTATGAATTTTATAAACTTTGATTGAATTGCTTAATCTTGTGTACTTTACTTCTAATTCTATATAGTTTGATGTATCTCTGTCAATGAAATCGAATTTGTTATCCTAGTATTATTTATTGTAAATTAGTGGTGGTGATATGGTTGGTTGTAAATGAAATTTACAGAAGAAGGGAGTGAAGATATGATGGTGAGTAAGGCAAAAATGCAGGCTAGCATTGGATTTGAATGAATATGTTACTGTGAGTTATAGATGGAGATGTGGTTGTGCTATTTGTGGCTTGGATGTAATGTTGCAGGTGAGAAGGAGAAAGCTGCAGCTGAGATACATCATATGTTGTAAGTGTCATTTTATCTTATTTATTGAGTAGCTCTATGTCATATCACTGCTTCTAGCGCTCATGTAGATAATTTATATGCTCTGAGTACACAAGCATATGCATGTGTAACTGGATATTACACAAGCATATGGATGTGTGACGGGATATTACACAAGACATATGGATGTGTAACCGGAGATTACACAAGTCATATTCATGTGTAACTGCCGTTTACACAAGCCATTACATGTGTACCTGCTAAGCACCATGAAACCCAACTGTTTCAGTTAGCGTGTTCGTCTTGAGTAATATTTTTTTTTATATTTATGTTAGTGAAATTATTTGTATGAAGGATCTTCTATGGTTAATAAGTTCCGGTGGTGGTATAGGTGCATGCTTTGGAGCCGGTGGTGGTGTTGGAGTTGGAGCTAAGGTGTGAATGTTGGAGGTATAGGTATAAGTGGCAGATTAGGTGGTCGGCGGAATTGCTGAGTGTCAAATTTACTTTGTTGAGTCTGTAATTCTGTAGCCACTCCTGAGGTGAGGATACGCCGTTGTTATATACTTTTTCAGCTTCGGTTGTTTGCTTGATCTGAACTAGTAAGGTGTTATAATAGTTTATCTTATTCTTGCGGATGCAGGTATTTCAATTCGTTGCAAAGTGAGCGCTTTTCTGGTTGTTACTTCTCTGACATGAACATGGTCATTTTGGCGCCAACTGGAAGCGGCAAAACAGTGTTATTTGAGCTATGTATCTTAAAGCTCCTTTCCTGGTTCCTTTCTCAGGATGGAAGGTTCCTTCATATGAAGGGTACACTGAAAACAGTAAGTTTCCATACTTCTGTTGCTTGTACCGAAAACGCGATTTATTCTCTATCATTTATGTCATACGCCTTGCACAAAACAGATCTCTCAATTTACTGATATCCGTGTTAAACTGCTAATACATATTCTTCATGATATCAATACTTTGGATACTTATGTCCCATATGTTGTAGTAAGACAAACTGATTAATCTCCTTTAATTGATCAGAAAAATGTTATTTGTTTTCACTTTTTGAGTAGTTTGTGTATTACGGGTGCATGTGTAACTCACAATTACACATGCCATATGCATATATAACTCCCAATTACACATGCATTTTGTATGTATACCAGCTGAATACACATGTTTTTTTTTTTGGAATGTTTAGACTATGGCATCTTAATATTTTTATGACAATAATTTCTGAATAGTTGTAGCCTTTTTTGGATCAATTGATGTCTATGCAGGTCTCGACGTTTTTTGTGCGCACTGACAAGACACTAGCCTTTTTTTAGATCAATTGATGGTCGATTAGGTTGAACTAATATCAAGAACATGTTCTCAAAAATTGCTCACAGTTTGTGGAAGTAAGGCTTTTACATGGTTATATTCCTTTAAAATTAAAAACTAATACGTACCATGCTCTCTCTTAACGTTTATTTTCTTATGTTATGACATGTTAACTCTTAAAGACCTTGAACGCATTGGGATATGACCTTGTTTCCGGTGGTACTGAGAACCATCTGCGAGTCTTGGTCAATCTGAAAAACAAGGTTAGTAGGAATAACGTTCCACTTTAAATGGCATATTCCATATGCAAGTGTAACTCTTAGTTACACTAGTTATATGCATGTGTAACTGAAAGTTACACAAGCCAGATGCATGTGTATCTCCTAGTTACACATGTTATATGCATGTGTAACTCTCAGTTACACAATTCAGATGCATGTGTAACTGCTAGCTACACTAGTCAGATGCTTGTGAAACTGAAATATACATTGTTGTATGTACTGTTCATTTTAATCGTATAAATATTGATTGCTTGTTGTTATATTTCAGGTTTCAGATAACTTCATAAAATATAATTGCTTAAACGTGGTAATGGTCTCGCTGGAACTGGAGTTGACGCTGAATACACAAGTCAGATGCATGTGTAACTCTCAGTTACACTAGATAGACACATGTAACTCTCAATTACACTAAACAGATGCGTGTAATTATCGATAAATTACACTGGTGATATCAGAATTGATAAATTGAATGAGAACTGCTTCATTGGTTAGTTTGTTTATCCAAGTGGCTATAGATGAAACAACAAAAAACACTCTTGAATCACAAAAGAGTTTGATTGCTCAATTGTTGTACTTTTCTGAGAAATTAGAAAGCTCTGATTCATCCTTATCACCAGGCTCATATGTGTTGACATATATGAAAGAAAGCAGTGCTGAGAAGTAGAAGTCAACTGATAAACCCTGTATTGTCACTTTGGTTTTGGTTTTCACTTTGAAAATTTTAGGGATCTTGTATTGTCTGGTACTGACTACTGTGCTGCAATTTTCAGGGTGATGAATTGTTTCATAAGAAGCATGGGATTCATATATCTGGGAATAGTGTGTCGTTGCCACCTCAGAGGTAAAAGCTCAACCCTGTTGACTTAATCATTTGTCCTTCATATGAGATGATAATTCTTGAAAACCATATTTTAGATCTCAATTACATGCCTCAAACAATGTATAATAATGATGCATTATCTCCAGATTACAGAATGGTAGGATAATACTGATTATTAGACTGATTAGATACATGTGTAACTCTTAGTTACACAAGTGAGATGAATGTGTAACTATTAGTTACACATGCTAATTAGATGTGTAGATACCAGTTACACATGCAAATTAGATGTGTAGTTTCTACTTAGATGTGTAACTTTTACTTACACATACTGATTTTGGGTACACATATCAATATGTATGTGTAACTCCTAGTTACACTAGTCATATGCATGTGTAACTCTCAGTTACACAATTCAGATGCATGTGTAACCGCTAGCTACACTAGTCAGATGCTTGTGAAACTGAAATATACATTGTTTTATGTACTGTTCATTTTAATCGTATAAATACTGATTGCTTGTTGTTATATTTCAGGTTTTAGATAACTTCATAAAAGCTAATTGCTTAAACGTGGTAATGGTCTCGCTGGAACTGGAGTTGACGCTGAATACACAAGTCAGATGCATGTGTAACTCTCAGTTACACTAGATAGACACATATGTAACTCTCAATTACACTAAACAGATGCGTGTGTAACTTCTAGTTACACATGCTAAGAAATTATTGTAAATGAATATTAAAGTAATAACTTTTTTTTTTGTGTTTTTTTTTTATGTCTATTTATTTGCATATATATACAAGTGTAACTTTGCATTACACATATCATAAGGATGTGTAACTTCTGGTTACACATGCCATATGCATGTGTAACTTCTGTTTACACCTTCGCACTGTATTTTAATAATTTCGGGCCTAGATTTAATAATTTTGGGCCTAGATTTAAATTTTATTTAATTATGGGCTTGACAATATGCATAACGGTATCAAGGTCTTTTAAAAACTCGGGGCCTAGATTTAAACTTTTTTTAATTAAGGGCCTCATATTATGGGTTATCCATGGGTTGGGCCTGAGCCTAATTTCCCCTATACAAAATTACGAATGCCGTCTTGGGTCTGGTTTAGGGCTGCACATGGGTCGGGTTGGGTCGGGTTTGGCCTCACCCACCACCCGACCCACTGCTGGTGGGTAATTGAACTTTTCACCCGCAACCGACCCACCATAACAATGGGTCGCTTTTCACCCGACCCACAATAATGCGGGTTGGGTCGGGTCGGGTGGTGGGTTACCCGTCATATTTTATATCTTGCGGGAAATTGAAATCAATTTCAAATGAATCCCTAGATTTATTTAGAAAGTCAAGAACAATCAACAATACATAGAGTTCAACTAGTTGGGAACAAGTTTTAAGTTGATTCATACCTTCAGTTCACTAATCAAGATTCAAGAACAACGAATTGACGAAGGAAGAAGAGTCTCTGTGACTCTGTCTCTGAGAAGGAGAGAAGAAGAGGCCGAAGTGATAGGTGTGGGCTGCGAGTGCGATGCTTAGTTAGGGTTAGGTATTTTATTTTTTCAATCCAATGGCTGAGATTCATTCTAGGATAGAAAATCTAAGGGGTAGCATGCTAGGGAATATTGGGCGGGTTGGTGGGTCGGGTCGGGTGAAGGAAGTTCCTACCCGCAACCGACCCAACATACGGTGGGTTTTCACGTGCCTCACCCATAGTCGACCCATACCTAGGTGGGCCGGTTCGGGTACGGGTATTTTTCGACGAGTGTGGGTCGGGTCGGCGGGTCGAGTCGGTTATGTGCAGCCCTAGTCTGGTTCTCCTGTAACCTGTTTGAGGAAACCCCAGTATCGTCTGCTGTATCGGGTAATGTATCAGTATTACATCGGTCCTTTCTGCTACAAATGTGAAACGGTGGCATCGGCCATACTATTATTACTAACAAGGGGGAAAAATATGGTTTGGTCCAAAATCTCATCCAAATATACTAGTTAGTCCTAACCCATTCAACTAGGCACAAATTAGTCATTTTTTATGGAAAGTATGTAAATAACCTTTCTGATTTACAATTTAGTCCAAATATTTATAGTTTAGTCCAAAATGATTTATGATGATGTCAGTAATTTTAAATAATATAAAAAAAAAATTAAAATCAATTTATCTTTCGAACCGTTTGTCCAAAATTCGCAAACTTTATATATTCGGAAAGTTCTTTCCGAGAGCTACAAAAAGAGTACCCATATGACTATATAGTTCTCATTTTTTTTAAAAGCTTAGTTTACATTGGTGTAAAAACATGTACACATCTAAAAAAATACAACTTGTTTACAACCCAAACTCATTAGCTACACCAGCTCCAACGCTCAAGCACTCTTAACCCTGCTGATGCAAACAACTACAGCACCTCAACCATTCAACATCTACAAAAATCCAGAAATAAGAAAAGATGCACCAGTTTGTATATCACGTACAACTTGAAACGTCCACCTAAGCACCACTAATGCTATTAAAATCTCACACATAGCAAGTACCTAAACAAATAGCAAGCATGCTATTAAAATCCAAAAATCCGAAAAATCGTCCATCTACGAAACCCGTCCTTTGTTCTTCTCCACTTTGTTAAGCTCTCTCGAAAAGTGCCTAAATACATAGTAAGCATGCTATTAAGATCATCTCATGATATCAAAAAACAACTTAGGGTTTCATCAAGAATTAGTTTTTTCATATTTTTGAGAGAGCACAATCATGTACAACTATGTATACACCTACAAAAATCTAATATCCATACCCACAAAACATACCTTATATTATTGAGATAGCACAATGGTGTACAACTATGTACACCTCTACAAAAATCCAAAAAAACTAACATCCATACACACAAAACATGCAATATATTCATGAGACGGGATAATAATGTGCAAATTATGTACACATCTACCAAAATCCAGAAGATACAACATCTACACTCATAAAACATGCAATATATTCATGAAACGGGACAATTGTGTATAACTAGGTACATTAACAATCACCAAGAACAACTACGGCGGACAATACATATAATCTTGCTGATATCACATGAAACATAAGTAAGATAAGGTTCCAACTCAAAAATTGGTTTCGTTCATTTTTGAACCATATTATTAGTCATCGCAAAAAATGAAGTCAGAGACAGATACAAAGCAACTAAATCATCAAGT
The DNA here is from genome assembly GCF_003573695.1 of Papaver somniferum. Taxonomy (NCBI): domain Eukaryota; kingdom Viridiplantae; phylum Streptophyta; class Magnoliopsida; order Ranunculales; family Papaveraceae; genus Papaver; species Papaver somniferum. The sequence continues at coordinate 158,895,687 of NC_039365.1, read as the reverse complement.
AAAAAGAGAATTTGATACCTCATTAATATCCAAAACCTATCCATTGCTCTTTTTTTCAGATTCTTAAGCTTCCTTGAAAAGTACCTAAAAACATTTCAAAATGCTATTAAAATCACCTCACGATATCAAGAAACAACTTAAGGCTTCATCAACAATTAAGGTTCCTTATTATTGAGAGAGCACAATGTTGTAAAATTATGCACACAATAACAAAAATCCAACATCCATCCCCACAAAACTGACCATATATTATTGAAATAGCACAATGGTATATAACTATGTACGCACCTACAAAAAATTTGCAAACTGCACAATCTCGGTGACATGAAAGTAGGGAACATACATCCCAGTTATCGATAAAGTTAAAACCAAAATGAATCTCAAGAGCTAAACTGATCATTTGAAGCATTTATCAATAAAGTCGAAACCTAATGAAAATGATACATGACCTTTGACTGGTATCCAAACTGAGAATCAACATGTGCACTCAGTAACAATCAATAAATATACAACTAGGTGCACATTGAAAATCAACATGTATACAATTATGTACACATCAAAAATCAACGTGTACAACTGTGTGCACATTAATCAACAGGTGTACAATTACATACACATCAAGAATCAACATGTGTACAACTATGTACATATTAACATACAATGAATCTTAAACATTAAATACTCAGGTGAAACATCAATTTCTTATTAGAACAAGGATGTGATTTAAATAAGCATCAAGTGCCAAGGAAGCGTATGAGGTTACAAAATAAACAAATAAGAAAAATGACTAGAAAGAAAAGGTGGAGAATTATGTATACATCAATAAAACAAACAACCACTAAAACAAAATAGGAAGGAGTGAGCGGTAGGATAGGGTGAGATTAACGAAGAGCAAACCAAACAAACAACCACTAAAACAAAATAGCACGTTTGGGAAGACTATAAAGAAGAAGGGTTTTCAGATTTAAGTAGAGCTTGAAGAAATAGCTAATACATAAAGAAAACCTGATTCAGTTGTACGTCAAAGGATAGAGGTGAATAAGATCATTTTTAAAGGATGCAAAAGCCGCAGTTAGGAAATAAAAGAACAAAGGTACATATAGCTTAAACTATACGCAAATGTAAAATTATTCAAGGTTCTATTAGGAAAGTACAAGTGTGTTTTCTCTTTGAATACTTAAACGGTTAAAATGTCCACCTTACAAAGGAAGACTACAATAATAGCTTCTGTAGAAACAAAACTACATATTAGAAAATACTCATCTAAGGAATTATTTGTCAAACTGATCAGAAGGTGTACAATTACGTGCACATTGAAAACCAACATGTGTACATTTATGTACACATTAAGAATCATGTGTACAGTTGTGTACACATTAACAAATCAACATTAACTCCTAGTATTCCATGACTTTTGGTTACCAAAATCATTATATCCACGCTGGCTTACCAAAATCCAAAAGAAAGCTTCATATCATCTATATTGTTACTATTTTTGTTGCCGGCACTTACATATTCCAAGTATACGAAAATTATGTGAGGGAATTCTATTAAAAAAATCAAAAAGAGAGTATGTACCTCAACAGTTGAGCGTTTCTAGATATCAATGACAATCAAACTTTGCTCGTATATGACACGTCGAAAGTATCTTTGACATTTGTACAAAATATACTATCAAGCACAATGAACACATCCAGTATGTACAGCCTTGATATGCCAAGCCGACATTGCACAAAACAAATGCAACAAAAAAATAATTATAATGCGCATTAACCAAACTACAAAATCGTTGTATATTTAAGTCATGATTATCAACAAGGAAAAACAAAGCCTATACCCTTTGTATGCACCGATCACATTCATCATAGATTATATCCATCCGATAAACGTATACCCTATGTGTGCACCGACCACATTCATCATAGATACTATCCATCCTTTCGAAAACGTATCAGATACCTTTGCAATCACCGAGAAACTCATAGAACCATAAGAAATTTACTACATTCGCAAATGAGGGAACATGGTGGATGAGAAGTCTATTCCATAACCCGGTACAAAATCATTAACTTTTTCTTCCCCGGAGTGAAGACACTAATTGGGTACACAATTAGATCAAATATTATGCCACATTTCTTTGTTGCAAATTCATCACCTGTAAAACATAGCTTTGTCTATAAGCTACATAAGACATGGACTCGATGTAAAAAGTGTAATGCTTATAAATGATACAGGACAATGGTGTACAACTACGTACACATCTACAAAATATAAAAAATAGCTAGAATTGATTCATCCATTTTTATTAATTTTCTTGTCAACAAATTTGAGCAGCTAAGACGTTAACAGTGCCTGAATCCTTGCAATTGTAAAATGTTAATACCTAAAAAATGAGGCACGACAATGGTGTACAACTATGTACACCTCTACAAAATACAGAAAATAGCTAGAATTGATTCACTTAAAAATCCATAAAATAGCTACGAAATCCATAAAACCAAGAAAGATTAATGTCAAAGTGCATCAGGGTATAATATAGTTTTGTACCCAGGTTTTAGTAGCTACCAAAATACCACTTGTGATTTTTTATGTTTGCACCTATAAGTAGCAAGTGGATCCTATTGTTTTAGAATGTATTAAACAGTATCTTGAAGAATCAAAATCCTAAACCTAGCACAAATAAACCAACCTTCCAACATCTCAAGCAAAAATATACTCTAAATATGATATCTATTTTTCTTCTTTCATTCTTTACAAGGTCAGCATATTAGTCAACCTCCAGCGCTACCAAAATTCATTGATTGAGTGGATACAAATCATACACTGGATCTGAAAGTAGAATATAGGAAATAAAGTTGTGTACAATAGTTACTAGAAGTGACACTATTAGTCAGCATATCAACGAGCTAAACTGGAAATGTAACAAGAAACAAGGAAGACAAAAGGAGATCCTAATTGAACATCATCTTGATAGAAAAGGTCACCCCTCGTGGTAGCCTACAGGCAAGCCCACAAGCTAATGACCAATTGCATTAAATTCCTTCCACTTTGGTACTAATAAAAACATAATAATAGAACTTATTTCCATTATTTGAGACCAAAATTCATGGATTGCTACATTTTTGGTTCCTTTTTTTTTGTATGATTACGTAAAAATCTCATATAAAGTGGGTCACTCTCTGTATCTCGACATTCTCCTATATTCATATGGTTATTAACATTACATATTTCTTTAATTTCCTAATTTTGTAATGCTTAATTTGTTGATCTCAAACAAAATTCCCCATTGTGTTATAAAATAAATTAACATTCTCATCAAGTGAGCGTTTTTAAAAATATATCAATTTCAATACAAAAATCATCAACGAAAACAGACAAAAAACTAAATTAATCCATTGCTTAATTTCCTTACCTTAATGTCTTAAATAAGTTCCTCTTGTCATTTGATACGCTTGTGGAAGTTCTTCAAATGGACATCATCCTCATCATCTTCTCCATTTCAATGGCTATAAATCAAAAACAAAATGAAAATAAAACCCTAGATTGAAGTTTTGAAATTATTTTGAGCTCAGATCGAGATGGAGATGAATTAGAAGAGAAGAAAACAAAAGGTAACGGTAGAAATCGTTATAGAAAATTGATGAAAAATTCACTATGTATCAATCATCTTGATTCCCGATCGAAAAGAAACGAAAGATGCCTCTGTCTTTTCTCCATAAGTTTCACCGACCGCCAGAGAAGACCAAAGAAATGAAATAGTACTCCTATTTTCGTAAAATGGTCATTTCGGTCATCAAAATAATTCAATTTGGATTGAATCGTTAAAGAAAGGACTAACCCGTTCAACATTTGGTTAATTAGGACCTCCGGGTATCAGGCTTGAGAGGGGTGGACTAGAGCGTCCAAAGTCCAACTAAAATGGTATTAAACGTAAATTTCTACCTAATTAAAATTGAGGATTTTTGTTTCGGAAATAGCACCCCGAAAATGATTTATATCCCCGCTTTTATACCCAAAATTTTTACACCACCATGTGTTAAATTTTAATTGGCTCATCCATAAAGCAGGACCCCCTATTTTTCCTGGTGGGGCTGGGTGAGATGGAATCAATGGTGGATTTAGATGCCACGTAGGATGTAAAAAAGAGGATTATAATTCCGAGGTACCTGTAGCATCTTCGATAGCGCCCTACTCTCCACCCAAACTGACGTGGCTGCCTATTGTACTCAAACCACGTGATTCTTTCTTTTTCTCTCACATTTGTACCTTTTCTATGGAAACAGAGATATCAAACAAAACTTAATCTTATTTATCCTCCTCTTCAACATATAAAAATCCTCGCGTTTTTAGGGGCCACTCAAAAGAATTTAGGGGCCAACAATAAAACAAAAAGGTCACCCAAAGGGAAAATGTAGCCAGCCCTTATCTCGCGTAATTCGTAATGGCAAAATTACTCTTATATATTCGGAGGATATGATAACATTTTTATCCTCCGATTTCAATCGGAAGACAAAAATTTACCCAGACTTCCGATTGTAGTCGGTGCAGTATTAGAATGATTTATGTTTCATTTTTTCCATTTCTTTTTCATTTTTGAGTTGTTAGAGTTATAGAGAAGAAGGTGAAGGAAAGAAGGGAAAACCCATTTTATCACTACAAAAATGGATGGATATGAAGAAGAAGGTGAGAATCATGGCGAAGACGATTTGGGGTATATGTTGAATGATCCAAACTTTTGTGGAGAGGAAAACCTAGACGACCCTTTCATGGAAGAAAATGGAGAATCGCCTGATATTGAAGCTAACGATGCATGTAAAACACAGGTATTGTGTTAAGAAACTCAAATACTCGATTTGCATGCGTTTGTGTGCTTTTGTAAACAAGAAAAACCGATTATTGCATGCATTGAATGCCATGAATTACCCAGATTCGGTAGATAATTTCTCGAATAAACTTACGGATATAACACACTGAGTACCAAATATGTATATTCGCTAGTTCCAAGATAGTAGTTTACTGCCGAATATGAGAAAAAACCCCAAACTGGTTTTCCAAAAAAATCTACATTCGGTAGTTATGTAGAGTTATTTACCTCCGAATGGCCCCAAAAACGAATTCCTCAAAAAATTTCAAAATTCAGTATTCTTATCCTTTACAATCGGTAATAGTTTAACATTATTTGACTGCCGAATATAACAGTGGCCTCAAAATAAAATTTCCGAAAACTTGAAAGTTGGATGTTTATCGATTAAAGTTATCTCCTGGTTATTTATATTCGCCTGTTTTACTATATATTTTAGATTCCGATTATATCATTTTTTGCACTCAGTAAACTGTGTACATTCGTTTGCATAAATCGGGTGTTTTGGGTAACCGACAGGATTCCGAATATAGTATATTCGGCGGTTTGACTTATTTAATAACCTCCGATTATTGTATAATAATTTATTGCTTTCATATGCAGGCCGTTGAAGAGTTTGTTGATGATTTCTATTTGAGGCCCGACACTTCCCTATACTATGCAAACGATTTGGTATACTCATTACTACTTTTCTTTTTTTTCAAAATTTATATGTTAAATGGTTATGCTTATTAGATTTGTTTTGTTTTATGCACGTTTAGACATTTGGAAGTAAGAAGGAGGCAAAGGAATGGCTTATGAACAAGGCAAAAGATAACATGTGTGTGGTAGTTCAAAATAATCATGTTAGTGACACTCGATTTGAAATGATTTGTGAGCGAGGTGGGACGCGAAAGAGTCACGAGGGAAAGAATAGTAAGTACGTATGGAAGACGAATAGGAAATACCGAAGAAATACCAAGAAGATAGGATGCCCATTTAAGATTGTCTTCTATAAGCCCGATGGTATTAAAGGTAAAGAGTATAAAATGTATAAAGTTGATAACGGTTGTCACAACCATGATGATCCGTTGGATTTAATTGGACATGTAATGGTTGCCAAGTTAAAACCACATCAAATGCAGGCGGTGAGGTCTATGCGGATCCAAAAAGCGAGTGCGATCTTAAGTAAAATAAAGGCGGACGACCCCGACAACTTGTCTTCTTTGTCTACAATTAAGTCAGCCCTTTTTTGGCTTTTTGGGTACCACTTGGTTGTCCTTATTCTTCTACTCTTGGCACCGGATCAACTGGTTCAATTTCATGGTGGGGTGTAACTTGTGGAGCAGTTGGTTCTGCACTTTGTTGAGCGGCTTTTTCAACACTTGGTTGCACCCCTTGTTCACTGCCTTGTTGTTCTACACTTTGTTCAGCACTTGGTTGCACTCCTTGTTGACTTCTTTGTTCTTGTAAGCTTTGTTGAGCACTTGAATTATCTTTGGCACTCCTTTCCCTCCTAGCACTAGCTGTCACTTTCTTCCTCCTTTCTCGACTTTGTCTAAACAACAAAGAAAGGAACAATATTTACAAACTATACAATCAGAACACAAAGTATGGAAATATAACCCGAATGTACACATTCGGACGTAAGAAGACACATACTGTTCCCAAATACAAAACAATCGAAAGCTAACTAAACATATTTACAACCGAATATGCATCAATTGGAGTTCAGAAGCTCTAAATTTTTCATCCTTCACAATCGGAAGACAAAGTACACAACTATAACCCGAATGAACAAATTCGGAAGTAAGAAGACACATATTTTTCCCGAATGAAAAACAATCGGAATATAACTAAACATGTTTACAACCGAATATTCATCAACTGGAGTTCAGAAACTCTAAAATTTTATCTTACACAATCGGAGGTATAAAACATTATATTGTCTTCCGAATAAATACTGGCCCCAAAATGAGATTTTTCCTATATCAGAAATTTGGAAATTTTTTCAATATATATATATTCGGTAGTGAGTGTACTTCCGAATACTGTGTGTCTACTTAAATATATTCGGGAGCCAACAAATTCATTAAACTACCGATTATTACCAGTTTGTATCCAGGAAGATATGGCCAACAATATTCGGCCGATAACCATCAAATATTTCTCCCGAATACTGTCGATGTTCTTGAGAAATGAAGAACACGACTACAATCGGAAGTAAATAAGCATGAATATCGCCCGAATCTAGATAAATAACCGAAAACCCTAGAATTTTTTTTTCTCGATTCGTCGAATTAAAGCGAAATAAACCCCAAAAAATGATAGATTTTTACCTAATTGGGGCCATTTGAAGTTGACGAAGTGTTTGACTATCGGAATCGCGACCACCGACTACATCGACGGGTACTTCTTCTTCGCGTTCTTCTTCATTTGCAGCAACAATTTCTTTATTTCTTGCTAAAATCCCAATCTTTGGATCGATAACCCGATCAACGTTTTTGGTTCTAGGTCTGTGGGTTTCATTTCCTTTATCCATTGTTTTATAAACGAATCGACGATGTTTTGATTTTACGATTCGCGGCGATGTTTCGGTTGAACACAAGAACGAGGGAAAGTTTTTTTTCTTCCACAATCGGAAGATAATATGAAACTGGAAGAAGAAGAGTTGAAATGAGTAGAATTTTTTTTGATTTGGTTTTTATACAGTTTTACCAGAAAGGCATTTATGTAACTTCAATATCATGTAGGGTACCCCTTAACTAGAGTCTTTGGCTGGGTATAAATTGATGACCCCTAAATTCTTTCGGGTGGCCCCTAAAAATGCGAGGATAAAAATCATCATCTTCTGCAGGAACAACTAAAATCATCTTCCAGGGGTGGATGTATGCACAGGCTTCCTCTAGCTCATGAAGCCAGGGGTCAACCAAAGAACATTGATTTCTTGAGGTAGTAACTATGCCCAAATTAGTCAAACCCAGTAGGAATTTACGGTCAAGCCAGGGTAGAAGGAAGATGTGAGTATGTGACTACGCATAAAAGTTGTTCGTTGCTTCCAATTAGTTCCAGCGTAGCGGGAGAAAGAAAAAGGGGAAATAGGAAAACCTAGGTAAGCTTAGAGCGTTCACAGTGGGAGAGTAAACCCAAATATTTGGTCTTTTGAACAGACGTAGTGGAACCTACTATCGATCAAATTTTGATCAACGACTAAAACCCAGAGTATATTTGGTCTGGGACCAAGACTAAATCCAAATATAGTCGAGCGTTGGTATACTTCACGCCCCACCACCAGGCGGACATATAGTGCACGTCCCACATCAGGCGGACGTATATTCCACGCCCCACATCAGGCGTTGGTATAGTTTACGCTCCACATGGGGCGTACGTAAAGTCTACGCCCCATTTTTTTTTTTATTATTTTGTATGGGGCGGGCATTATACCCCCGCCCCATTCTTTGTTTTCAAAACCATTTTAGTGGGGCGGGTTTTATACCTCCGCCCCACTTCTTTCATTTTTATTTTTTTATTTTTTTTAGGATCTACCCAATCAGGCGTTGGTATAGTCTACGCCCCACACCAGGCGAACGTATAATGTACGTCTGACCAAATTTAGTCTTTCCACCGTAGCGTCACACACCATACTAAACCCAAAATTTGATCTTTTTTTCCCTCTTTGGTCTTTGGTTATACTCGCACCACTGCAGTTGCTCTTAAGGTTATTCGACTAAAAAGTTTGGTTACTCTATGTAGAGTTCCTAGAGTTGAAAATGTTAATGTATTATTTAGGTTTAACTTTTGATGTCAACTATAAATCTGTGATTTTTTAGCTTGTTAGCAAAATTAACTTATGGGAATTGGATGTTATGTTGTTAGTGTTGTATTTGGAGTGCGCCATTAGTAGCAGCACAACTTAAAAGATAAGTCAAATATTCAATCATGAGTTGCTAGATCTTTTGGTCGTGTTAAGTTCATCTTGCAGAAAAGAAAAAGCTTCTTTCTAGTTTATGAATCCTATATCTTGCAGGGTTTGGTGCTTCATACCCTGTAGTATTAAGATTTGACATGTTTAGTTATGATTGATGATGTTCCAACTGCATTAGTGACAAACTGATTTTTTGGGTGCAGATTTGATTACCAATTCTTGAAGACAAGTTCTCAAGTATGCATGGTCAAAAGGGAGTAGTTAGTCTTTTAGAATCTCTGGAGAATTTTCCATTCACACATCAAGGGTAGTTCTAGATATTGTGTTTAACCCACATGCTTTTCCTACTCGACAAAATCTAGCTACTTGAGGTAGCTTTAGGAAAGGGAATTGTTTGTGGAGGTTCTGTTAAATATGCTACTCCTTTCGCTACTCCTTCTAACGATGAGATTGTCATTAGTGACATTTTAAGGGTTCATGAATACTTCTGGCTTACCACCAGGATGTTGGAAATAAAGTTATGGAGGTGTGTGTTTCTCCGGGTAATTTGCGTTACCTCTCCCGTAAAGATTGATAATTTGCATTACCTCCCCTATAGAAATAAAATTAACAAAACCTCCTCTCGTTAGTAATTCCGTCTTTTCCAAGTTAGCGGACTCGGCACTAACTTACACGCGTTTTTTATTTTTTTGGGGTAATTTGCTTTACCTCCCTTATAAAGATTGGTAATTTGTGATACCTCCCATGTAAAGATTGGTAATTTGCAGTACCTCCCCTACAAAAAACCACGTGTAAATTAGTGTTGAGTCAGCTAACTTGGAATAGGCGGAATTACTGAAGAGAGGAGGTTTTGCTAATTTTATTTTTGTAGGGGAGGTAATGCAAATTACCAATCTTTACAGAGGAGGTAACGCAAATTACCCCATGTTTCTCCAATCTCTATCAACATATGGTTTTTCTGCTTCATTTTGTTGTGTTACGAATTCCTTTTGAAGGATTTCACAAATGCATTTTTCTATAATATGATTCTGGTTTAAAACAAGAATCATTTTTCACTTGTGTGCTTGCATATCCAGTTTGTATTTTGAATTGAATTCTTAAGCACAACTTTGTTTAGTTTATTTTTCCATGAAAAGCTTGAGATGCCTTGATGATGGACATCACAAATGTTGATGTTTGTCGTTGTTTTAGCATACTTTGTGTCTGTGTTGTCAATGTGCCAAGAATCTTAATAATTTTCAGCACTCGTTTCTTATTTTTTGTTGTTGTTTTCGTGATTTTCTCATACTCTCTGATCTCCCTAGTGTTGTTCAGCTTGGTCTCAAAAAGGGCTCGGAATGCTTTAACGAGGGAAGTAATTAATAAGATGGTTAGTGGGAAGTGGTCATATTTTCGTTTGGTTTGATCGCTTGATGGGTAACACTCCTTCAATCTAACATCTTTGAATAAGAAGATGCTAGCGATCTTATATTACATGTCGCTTGCATTTATTGAAGGATTGTAGGTTTTTAATAGACAACCACTTTTTGCAAAGCAAGAAAAAAAAAAGTTACCAGTGCGGATAAATTTTTCAAAGCCCCCTAGCCTTCAATCCTGGTTCCGCCACTGATCTTCCTCATATCCAAAAATCATCATTCTCAAAATCAAACAATAAAAATCATAATAGTTTTACAGTTCTTTGTTAAGCAATAAAATCAAAAAGATGTAATTCAAATTAAATTTCTTGTTTGCTTCATATATCAGTCATTTAACATGGAAACAAACATGGTTTTCAAATTGCCAAAAACCCATCTCTCATACACAGATCAAAATCAATATGGCTCCCAAAATAATAACTTAGATTTTTTTTATTATTTCTCAATCCCCATATCAGTTTCAAGTCAATCAAATTAAAATACAAATCAATTTTAATTCTCAATTTCAACGATTAGGTTATGATGAAAGTACATGGTTTTACAAATTGCCATTGTTTTGATTTTGATAGCATACACATTTTTTGATACTAGAGTTTAAATGGATGCTCTATGTAAAGACCTTCCGAATAGAAAGCGAAGAACATCACTGATTTAAAATATAAAAAATTTCTTACTAATTTTTTATATTGGTTTACCATTTTTCTTTTGTCAAAAAACAAAAGCATTAAAGATGATCAAGAAGACTTGAGTAGGTGAGAGAAAACTTAAAATAAGAAGATTCACGTGATTTTTGTACAGCTTGGCTAGCCACGTCACTTTGGACGCAGAGAGGGGCGCTTTTTAGGGCAGAGAATAACATTTCCGTTTTTATTTAGTTACGGTATAGTTGACTTGTCGTCGATCGTATATTTGATGTTTAAATATACTATGAAGAAGGTATTTTTTCAGAATTCAATCTACGAAGAAGGTAACACGAGCCTAGTAGCCGGTAATTTGCATAATCTGAATACCATCAATGTTAACATCAGGTATGATTCTCAAGATAATAACAAATTTAAGCATGTAATCGATATCACAAATATTGTTATTAATAATACGTAGTTCTCTTCTTTTCCAAAAAAATGTTTAAATATACTTTCAACTGCAATAGATTGTTAATTGAAGCTCAGAAGAATCCGAAAACTATTGCAATTCAAGTAAATTGTGATATTATTAGATATGACGGAGCATCTTTCATTATTTACTACTAGCCATAATATTAATCAACGTGAAAGATATTAAAGTTCGAGTTCACTTTTTATTTTAGAACTGAAAAATGACTAATATAGAGAGTTTACATGGGATGCATCCTCCAACAGTTTCACATTGATGACACAAGGAGGAGAATTAGACCAAACTCTATTTACTCTAGCAAGTTTTGAGAGTATATTTTCTACCTTATTCCTCTCTTTTGGCACATAAGTACACTACCAGGAGGTGAAAACTCTAAAGACATTTTCGATATCAAGTATCAAATTATGGAGTCTCCAACCGGTGTTGAAATCCTTGTTTTTATTGACTGCATCCACCACTAGCTTAGATTCAAGTTGAAAATGCACAACTCCCACTCCTAGATCCTTATACCATTGAACTGCTTTCATAAGCTTTTGCATTCCACCTGCTCTGCGCTTATCTTGTGCAACCCTACATAATCACGGGGGATTAGACCAATGCCACCAGTTTTAGAATTATCATGATAGCTAACATTAGAATTAATAGAAAAACTCTTATATTAGGTGGTAACCAATAGATGTTCTCCATATTTTGGCCCGTCTCTGTTATTATACTTAATTTTATCCGGGATTTATGTTCAGATATGTCCTGCATTTTATTATTAACTCTACAGAAGAGTCATCAGTTCGTTCAAATACTTTATCTTATCTAGATGACCAGATAGTGTATGCGATGATAACAATTTTGTTCAAGTCCTCTTCTGAGATAAGTCTTGTATGCAACTTATCGAATCACTCGCATTAACATGCCCAATTCTCCGCAGGTTGATTGTTATTGAACTGCAGACCCAATATAGTAAACCAAATAGCTTTAGACAATGTACACTCCATGATAATGTGAGATGAAAAATTATGGACTTGTGAACAGAAAGGGCAAGCTACATCCACATCTTGAATCACATTTACTATTTTATCCCTTGTAGGAAAAATGTTTTTAATGCATTTTTATATAAATTGATTAATTCTTGGTATAGTTGGTAGCTTCTTGAAAACTCATTGCATTTTGTGTCCTACTGAGTTATTTAGATGTACCTCTTTAAACATTTTCCTAAACACAAACTTCATCATAAACTTGGCATTCCTCTCTAAAGTCCAGATTAGATTATCCACATAATTCTGGTGCACGGAAAGAAATTGAAGATGAGACTAACATCCCAGTTATCAGACTTACCCGAGAAGAGTTGGTGGATATATATGTAATGTTGATGATTAATGACGCCTTTTTTTGGTATGGGGGTGCATCCAACTATGGAATCAAACGATGCTTCCAAATTAATATTTTGTTACCATTCCTCACATTCCAACAGTTATATTTCTTTATGAAGTCCATTTCTGTAGATATTTATCTCCATGACCAGATTGTTGTTTTTCTTGCTGGGATTGAAGACTTGACCATCTGAAAAATATTTGTCTCGGGGAGACTTAGAGCATATAGGTGCAAAGTTTTCAAGACGATTTTTCTAGCAATGTTATGTTGAATATTTGAAGATCTCTGAAGCCTAAGACACCCTCTTCTTTGGGTTTGTTAATATTTCTCCAAGAAATAAAATATTAACCTCTATTAGATTTCTTGTTTCTCCGAAAAGATTGTTGTGTCGAATTCATCTTAAAGATGGTGGAATCTGGTAATTTGAAACTAATCATGTGGTGGATTGGAATTTGCATTAGTAACATTTTCCACCGTGATTGATCTTGCTTCCTCTGGCTTGATATATCGCGATCTCGTGAGTCTGTTGATCATATTTCTAGTCAGTGAGGAAAATGGATTTTTTTTTTTTGTTTCTACCAACAAAGAAAGGTAACCTCGAGTATTTTTCCTCACTAATATCTAGATGTCTAACATGGATGATACCACGTATGTCTTGACAAGATGAAGGACTCATGTTTTTGCTGAAGTAAATTATCGATTAATGAAAATTAATCAACTGCCTCAAGTAAGCACTGAAATGTTCAATTGCTTAAAGAAGATTGCTTTGTATAAACGCAAACAATCGTATGCGAATATAAGGTGATTGATCTTAAGAATAGAATTAGAGACTTGTCAGATGATTGGTTGACTTACAGTGGTTTAAAAATCTTGAGAAAGCTTACATGTCTATGATGAATAAATAAAGGGGAGATAGGATCCCCTTGTCGTATGATTGTTTAGTTGGCGAGCCATTAAGCTTGATCTCAATTTGAATTGTACTAACGCATTGGTGTATTAACTGACTCATCAAAACCAAATTTATTTAACACTTCTATCAAAAACACCCACTCTAACATGTCGAATGCTTTCGACATATCCATCTTAAGAGTAACATGACCTGTTCATTACCTTTTATCTCCATGGCTTGAACCAACTCTTGGGGGGAAAAAAAACAAATATTTTCGTAAATTAATATGTCGGGGACATACGTTGGTTTCATTGGGGAGATTATACTGACCATATGTCTTGAGCCTTAGAGAAATAAACTTAGAGATTAACTTTTACATTGTATTCCAAAGTGGAAAGGGCCTATAATCTTCTGGTATGTGAGTAGTATTAGACTTAGGAATGAGGATAATTCTAGTATTATTCAGCTTTTTGAGGAAAAAACCAGAATGGAAAAACGCTTTGATCATTTTAAAAACATATTCCTTTACGACTTGTCATTGCGTCTGACAAAAACCTGACGGAGAACCATTTGGGCCAGTGAAATCCATGGATCCGTAGCCATTAGTGCTTGATGAAATTCAGATTCATATGGGATAGCCATAACATTTACATTATCTTCCGGAGATATGCACCTTGGAACATAATAAAAAAATTAGTAGTTGTCCATTGGGTTAGCCGTGGTACTTATTTTTTGAAAATTTGATACCAAAAGCTATTATATAGAGTTTCTCTCTTGACACCAAGAGCCATCTAGTGCCTGTAAATAATAAATCATGTTTTTAGATCTGCGTTGATTTTCTCTAATATAAAAATACCTTGAGTTTTTTTCATATCATTAAAGAAATGGTCTCTTGACTTACATCTATTCGAGCGGGCTTGAATCTCATTAAGACTATCAATTTCTCTTTCCACTTTCATTACTTCATTTGTGTTACTGCAAATATGTAGTCTGAAGACGAGATAAATCATGTTGCAAAGAAGTAATTATAGATTGAATTTTCCCAAACGTTGCCTTACTCCATTTGGATAGGAAATATCTAGTGTTGGGTAATTTATTAGTGAGAATAAATGTTGTAGAACCAGTGGCGTTAGTTGTTCAAGCATTTAAAATCTCATCTTTGCAATCATTTTTGTTGAAGTCAATCCTATAAAAACTTCCATTTTTTTCCTTTATAGGAATGCATGTTATATGAGTCTAACATGATTGAAGTGTGATTATACCCTTTTTGGTGAAAGTGAGTTAAGTAGAGTCGGGAACAATGACAAACCAATTACTATTTACTAGGGCTTATTTAATCCAGATTCAACTATTACGTTCGTGAAAATAATACTAGTATTAGATGAGCTAGTTTGGTTTAATCTCTCATCAGAGTCTGGAGTTATATTAAGGTCACCAATTACCATCTAGGGGATATGGACTCTTCCATTAAGACTTTTAATATAATTTTACTTTTCTTCTTGCTCACTATAAGAAGTACCAAAAATACAAGAGAGAAACCATTCTCCCCTAGGAGGATCATTTTTTATTATAACATGAACCATGTTATCACTATTGTGGACATTTTCTAGATTAAAACCATTTTTCCATAAGAAAAAAGATCCTCCAACAAGACCAACTGAAAGGGAGTATGTATATGGTATTAGGGAATTGAGATTTGTTAAACCTAAGAATTCTATCATCGTTAATTTTTGTCTCAGAGACAAAATTTATATTAGGATTATGCATATTATTTAAATAAAGCAGGTGGTATCTAGTTTATTTTTTAGAAAAGCCTTGGAAATTACAACATATAATTTTTATTTTTCCTACGTATATACTAATTAAAATAAAAGAGAACTGTATGACTGAATATGCTTAAAAAATATTGAGAAATTCTAAAGAAAAGTAAGATTGGGAGTTTAAAAATTTGACCAGATATGTAGCACCTCATTGTTCTTCACGCGATTACTCCTTCATAAGATTGCATTCTTCCTCAATCATATCATACTCCATGACATTTATATCAATGAGACGTAAGTTTGTTTCAGTATTATTCTTCATTATCTTTTTGTGGATATCATGTGGAACTAAGATAGGTGAGGCAGAACTATTGCAATTGGTATCTGGTTCAGGCTCTTCAATTTTTGATCTTTTGTTTCCTCTAATCTCCTTCATTTCTTGCATGTCTTTGTTATCTTGTTGTTTGCTTGCTTCACATATTTTTTTTGCAACATGTCATCTAGGCTTTCAGATAACCCTACACCATATTGTCTAGATATCTCATGACAATACTCAATATAATCTTCATTCTTCATGCGTTAACGTTTTATCATTAAATCACCAGCAATAATTGTATAATTTTCGTCATCATGGTCTATAGTGTAACATTCCTGACAAAGATTGTGTGGCTGTCTCTCGTGATGATAACGAACCACTCTACTCCCCCTGTTATAGTGTTCCACTATCCTCCTGTGTAATAATTTTTCAGGTATATCTCCACTCTGACAATAATCATGCTTCCATATCTTGGTATATAATTGGTAAGGTCAGTAAAGATCTTTTTTCCTAGATATTTCAAGGGCTTCATTCACAATTACCTCTGAGTGGTGTTGTAGCAAAATATATTTGAATTGTTTACTTCACTCATGTTTAGTAAAAATCAAACCCTTGATAGGAATGGGAGCCTTATACTTTTGCAGATTGAGATGACATTTTTTGACATTCCATGGTGATTTTTTTAGCACTTCTTATACATCTGCTTCAGAGTTTAGCTTGAAAATGAAGATGTTTTCGTCCGCTGCACGAATCTCTTTATTCTTATATTTCTTCAAGAGTATGTTGATTTTTTTTAACTTCTCGGTTGCAATGGGATCTACTGAAAAAATGTTGCCTATCAAGCTGTGAAAACACTGGGGGTACCAAAATGCACCACCAAATTTTTCGTAGGAAATCTGTATGGACAAACTCAACACGACTCCGAGAGTTAAAACTCAACCAAGGAAAGTGTTTAAAATTATATCTCAAACTCTCTTTTGATTATAACGTTTACAGAATTGAATCCGTGAACCTAATCTCAAAGAGAGTTCTTGGATGGTACCAAAGACTAATATCCAAGGATAAATCAAGTCTTATCCAACAAATAAGGTCGGACCTATCTACTGTGATTGATCAACGCACAACCTGTGATATTTAAATTATAAAGATAAACAATATAATGCGGAAAAAAAAACATAGACACCAGAAATTTTGTTAACGAGGAAACCGCAAATGCAGAAAAACCCCGGGACCTTATCCAGATTGAACACCAAATTATATTAAGCCACTACAGACACTATCCTACTATTAATTAACTTTGGTTTGGAATGTAGTTGAGCCTGAACTTAGTCTCCCACTGATTCAGGTACAGTCGCGCTCCTTACGCCTCTTGAATCCCAGCAGAACTCCGCTCAATTGATTCCATTAGAAGACCTCACACCAACTAAGAGTTACTTCAACTCAATTTAAGACTTTAAACCAAATCTGCCTCCCACAGATTAAGCCTATATAATTGATTCCTGATTTACGATCTAAACAGATGATCAAATCAAACGAAAGATCCAGGTGATGGAAATCGATAACAACTTGACAAAAGTTTGTTTATCCTTAAAATTCGGACTTATGCAAACCGAAGTGCAGCCTAGATTATTATTCACCTCACAAGTATGAAAATTGTGGAATCACAAAGATTGAGACGAAAAGAACTTTGTGATTTTTATCTATCTTGTTTAAGTAATAAATCAATAATCGAACAAGATCATGATACTTAAGTTATCAAGATAAAAGATAACTAGTCCTGGCTTCACGAATCCCAATGAAGTCTCTGATAGTCACCAAACCCTATAATGGTTTCTGGAGAGGATGACTCTAGATACAAATAGGACACACCAAAAGGTAGTGTCGGGATTCAAGATCCCAGTTTCCAAGAGTTCCCCTTATATAGAATTCAAAGCCTAGGTTGCTTTAGGTTTAAATTAACATAGCTTTGGAACCAAGCAAACAATATCCATCGTTAGATGAAAGCTCTGAATCTTATTCACATAACACAAGATATACACTCTGGTTAGGTAAACCGTGACCGAACCGTGTATAAAGACTATGTTCAACATGGTTAGAACTATCCGGTTTGAACTTAAAAGCTTAACACTCATTTCCATGAACACAAAGACATTGATCTTGAGTCACAATCATGTGATCAAATAAGTCTAGTTTTAATTAAAGAATTGATCAAATGCAAATTATCTCAGAGAAATAATTTAATCGCAATTGAATCATAATCGACATAGTTGGTAAATGTACAAAGTACAAATACTTAAGTAGTTCGTGAATCGGTTGAATCAAGGTACGTGGACCGGTTTACAAAATTATAAGCAATAACCGAGTTCCGGAGTTGGAAGAACTTTTTTAGTTTACGTACCAGTTTGCAACTTAGGTGCAACTCAAAGTTCCAGAGTTGACATAACTTTTTCAGTTCACGTACTGGTTTGTGAAAAAGCGGGGGTCTAACAACGACACCCAATAATTCGTTCGGAAATCTGTATGGATTAACTCCAACAAAATCAACTAGACAGTCAGACTCAATCAAGGAAAATATATCCAAGAGTTATATCTTTGTTTCTCAATGTAATCAGCAAATCAAACAGATATGAATCCGTGAGCCTGATTATTATGAAAAACGACTTGAACGGTACCAAAGACCAATGTTCAAGTGTCAATCAATTTATATCAACAACCAAAGTTTGTATTATCTAACTGATTGAACTACGCACAACCTGTGATATTTTAATTATATAAACAAATATAATGCGGAAAAGAAATAACACAGACACCATAAATTTTGTTAACGAGGAAACCGCAAATGTAGAAAAACCCTGGGACCTATTCCATATTTGAACACCACACTGTATTAAGCCGCTACAGACACTAGCCTACTAAAAATTAACTTCAGACTAGAATGTAGTTGAGCCCTAACCAATATCACACTGATCAAGGTACAGTTGTACTCCTTACGTCTATGAATCCCAGCAGGACTCTACGCACTTGGTTCCCTTAGCTGATCTCACCCACAACTAAGAGTTGCTACGACCCAAAGTCGAAGACTTATAGACAAATCCGTCCTACACAGAAAAGCCTATTCTGATAGATAAATCTGTCTTCCACAGAAATACCTATGAAGTTTTGTTCCTTGTTTCCATAAATCAAGGTGAACAAGAACCAATTGATACACCAGACTTATATTCCCGAAGAACAGACTAGTAATATCAATCACCTCACAATAACTTAACTATATGGTAGTAGAACAAGTTATTGTGGAATCACAAAGAATGAGATGAAGAGCTTTGTGATTACTTTTTATATCTTACCTACGGAGATAAATCTCGAGCAAATCTTAGAGAAGATAGCACTCAATATGATAAAACAAGCAAGATCAGAACACGCAACTATAGAGAAAATAGTTGGGTCTGGCTTCAGAATTGCAATGAAGTCTTAAAGTCGTTAACCTATAATGGTTTTAGAAAAACCTAGACTAAAGGAGAATCAACTCTAGTACGCAACTAGTATCACACAGGAGGTGTGGGGATTAGGTTTTCTAGTTACTAGAGTTCTCCCTTATATATTCTTCAAATCAGAGTTTGATAGCTTTGAAACAAAGCAATCAATATTCACCGTTAGATGAAAACCTAATTTAAGATTCAAGCTAAGTTTGCTTAAAACCAAAGAAATATTTCTCCACCGTTGGATGGTCTTAGATTGTTACACACAAATGAAATATACCTTCATTTATGTATGGGTAACCGTACCCAAACGTGTATATTGAGTTGGCTCAAAAATAGTTAACCGAAGTTAGCCATATGAACACTTTTGTATTAACCTTGTTCATCTAACACTTCTAGATCACATACGATGGTCAATCAAACAAGAATGATAATCAAATGGAATCTAATTGTGTTACTCATGGAGTTGTTCAATTATTTATATTCTCATAGAAGTATACAAGATATAATTAAAGCAAAATCAGATTTGATTCAAGAGAATCAATTCATGAACACTTAGCCACGGTTTACAAAGATTGCATTCCTTATTATATAAATGTATTTGTTCATGAGTATGAGCAAAAGGGTACGCAAACTTAGGTTCCGTACTTTGATCTTTTCCGAAAGTTCGCAATCTGGTACGTATACTGTCATTCCAGACTGAACCCAGGTGAAACAGTTTGCAAACGGATATGCAAACTTAGTTCCTGGACTTTAACAGTAAAAACCGTTCGCATATGGGTATGGATACCTGAATCACACTTGCAACAGTTTGCACGGGTATGCATATTGTGCTATATCCAGACAATGGTTAGTCTTTCTAAACTCTCACTTCAATCATTGAAGCATCCTTAGAAGACGACAATAGTTGTCTCACACAGACTATTAGCTTATAAGTAATTTTCAAGTAATCGAATGATCAATATGAAACATTCCGAGTTTACATCAAATGAATGTCTAACACAAATCATGTAAGATGCTACAAGGAAATTTTCACATGATCATCTTTTGACTTTCGTCAAGAATAATGATGAACATAGTTAAAGGAAAAAGATTTCCAACACATATTTCGAGAAATAGATAAGCGAGTTATACTCAGCTCAAAATATCAAATGTGCATAATGCTATACAAATTTTGTCTCAATAGGAGATAGAATAAAATAGAGTGATAGATGAGTTTAAGTCTACACATACCTTTTGTTGATGAAGTTACTCCAAGCTCCCAGTAGATCTTCGTCTTCAATCGATGAACGTCATGAATTCTAAGCTCAACTACACATTCTATCCTAATCTGAGACATAACTATAAGTAGACTAGAAATAAAGACTTATAGTTTTGACAACTAAACTTGACAAACAAGCTTGAGATAGCAATGCTTGCAAGTTCCTCGAGTAGTGCTCTAACAGTTCGCAAACTTAAGACTTCACCGGTTCCGGAGTTCACAAAATCTTTTCAGTTTGCGTACCGATTTGGGTACTAAACTGGTTCTAGAACATAGAACTGTATGGCTCGCATACCATTTTGAATACTTTAACCCGGTTCCCTTACCACAGTTCCAAAATGGTTTGTATATAAAAATACATACCTATCTAGATCATGAAACAAACAGATTTTCCCATGATGTGCATACGAATATGCGTATCGCACAAATCAGAAATTCTATATATAGCTACTCTGCTACGTGTACGAGTACATGTAATACGACTTCAGACATATAACAGTTTTCCCAGTTTGTAAGACTGATAACACTGTCTTGTATTCCGAATATAGTAGTTATATATTTCTTTAAATCAATTTGAAACATTCCTGAATAACATTAATGACACGTATCACTGTTCCATGCTTTTTCGAATGATAAACTTGAATCAAGAAATGGTTCCGAACAATAAAATGTTCTCCACCGAATTTGATCAAGTATGCACAAGTATTCATTAAGCTTAGTCATTATATTTCGAGAAGTTCGTAAACTAAATAATTAGTTTTCGACTCGAAATTCTTGTTTATGCAAGCTAGTCTAATTAGTTATGCGAAAATCATATCAAGGATAGAAAGGTAAAGATAAGTTGAAAAATAGGTGGTTCAGTCTTCACTTACTTTTTGTTGATAAAGTTCTCCAAAAGCTTCGGTTGATCTTCACCTTCAAACTGTAGAACGCGAATGATGACTGGTTCATTTCTCAACTACCTCTATCCTAAACCGAGACTTAACTAAAACCAAGCTTGATATAGCAACACTTGTGAGTTCGACCGATCAATGCTTTAACAAGCTGGTACTCCATTCTTTAGCAGAATCCGAGATAGCTTTAAGTGAACCCGTAGTTCCTCTCATTTGTCTACCATAATCGTCACAAATATTTGCATTCTTCATTTTATTGGTGATAGCAGATACTTGATTATTTGACGAAGAGGCCATTGGATTAAGGTTTTTCTTGACTTTCTTAAAGGTAATAGATGATGTAGAGAGAGACTCTGAAGTTTTTTGAATATAAATATAGGAATCAAAACTGTAGAAACCATAATTAGTTAGAAGGAAAATATTTTTGCCTTCGGTTTTTGTTAGGAAAATATTGAAAAAAATCCTAAACTAATATATGATAATAGATTCTGAATGAGTCAGGTTTTTTAATTTCGGCTAGAAATAGTAATTTCTAGAATCTCGGAGTGAGAGAGGGGGAATTTTTGGGGTTATGATGTGAATCGGTTGAACTGAGTTCTTATGATAATCCAAAGTTTCATCATTTAAATCATACACATGATTAAAAAAATAATACTGAAACATACTTGTAGGTTCCGTTGAGAAACTGATGGATTGCAACACTGATGTTTGAGAGATTGACAACACTGTCCATGATGTAATAATACAATATTATTATCCATAAAGCGCGATTGAAATCAGTGTTGCAAGGCGCAATTCTAATTGACTGAATACTATTATACATACCATAAGCCAATATCTTCAACATCATGTGTCTACGTGCACTACGTTGAATGATGCTTGGGATATCTTAGAGAACGTATTTAGAAAGAATATTTTAGAAAAGTAATCAAGGGTTCAAAACCTAACTTATGACTAGAAAAACCTCCGTATGTCCGAAGATTCGTTTGAGGAATTCAATCACAAATTATCCGAAATAGTAAATGGCTCTCATACGTTAGGTAAGACTATCTCTGAAAAGGAAATTCTGATGAAAATTCTAATATGTTTGCCATCTCTGTATGAGTTTGAGAAACATGCCATCACTGAAGGAAATAATCTTTAAATCCTTTTCAGAAGTATCCTTTGTTGGAAAGTTAAATATCTTTGATCATGAACTGTACACGGCTAAAGAGAAATCTTTTGCTCTATAAGCTGTGAACAAACCAAGTCTACCTCCTCCAAAGGTTGGATCATCTTTGTATGATTAGTGTTCTAACAATCTTGATAAAATAGACACCACCATGTCTGTGATAACGCAACATATCAGGGAACTTTTCAAGAAACAAAGAGGCATATGTTTTGAGAAAGGGTCTATCATATATCTCAATTTCAAGATGACATAAATTCTCCTCATGGTGGGAATATCCTTCAGTGCCTCAAATGTCGTGGTTTTAGACACGTGCAAAAAGAATGTCCTAGTAAGGGTTATTATCAGGGAAATAATGCCTTTACCGTTTTCCTTGATGACATTCCTGGTGAACATGTCATTGAAGACTGCAATTTTTTTTTAGCTTTTACAGCTGAAAAATTTGTGGACTTTAATCTTGACTCAGATGATGAGTCATATAAGGTGATTCTTGAATTCTTGGGGAAAGGTGAAGAACTTCACCAAGAAATCTTCAACTGAAGAATTTTTTTGACAAAGTTGAAACTTCTCTTCATGTAAAATAATAAAGGCTTGACAAACTCAATGACAATTTCACTAAGACCCTATCACTTAAGCAAAAGGAGATTGATACCTTGAAGAATGATCTGCAAAGGCTCTCGACCATGCTTTTTGGTCAAAAGTCCTTTGAAATTATCATTGGTATCTATTTTAATGGTAACACCTTTTGCACCAAAAGTAATACCCTCATTCTTGCAGGATCTAATAAGAATGATAAGAAAAATCTTGGTGCTACTAAAGGAGCCGAACCTCAAGGAGAAGCCTCTTCAAACAATGTTCTTTTAATGGAAATAATGGATATATTTAAGAGATGTGTTGGAGATTCAAAAAAAAAAAAAAATAACATAGTTTTTATAAAGCTCCAAGATGACATGCAAATGATGAATCAAACCTCGAAGAACTTCATATGCGGAGCATCTTCTAAACCACATCATGATACAGGAAAAATGAGAACAAGAAAGGTAGGAAAAAACCTGATCATCATAAAAATATAAATGACCTTGTTATGTCTTATAGCTACATTATTGTTGAGTATCAAACTCACCCATCACCTCTTATGCGTAAAAAATGTGCAACCTCAAAATATTGACTTGATAATATGAGGTTTGCACAAAACATCATGAAAACTATGTTTTCTTATGCCAAGGTCATTCAAGTATATCTGTACAATCTGTTATGATTTAAATAAGTATTTTATTCGGTTGCATGGGATCTAATCATGTCTATATCATAATTCTCCTTAAAATGGAAGACAATAAAAGGTTTATCTTTAGTTGTTAAGCTTCGTTCCAATAAAATTAAACTACTTTATCATAAGTCACGTAATCAGATATGTGTACTTTGTCTTGTGCAGATCATTGTTTTCTTCGCACCTCTAAATTAGTCAACTATGACTAGGTGCTACCACATCACTAAGAGTGAGTCCAAAATGTAATGACTTGATGTGGTATCAACTTATTTTATGTTATTGTATAGATTTCACCCTGCCTATGTGATTCCTAAGTAAAAGACTAGAACAGGATCCACAAGAACTTCTATCAAACAAGTTAAAATAGATTTTATGCTCTTAGAGTTTCTAACTCAAGTTGACATTAAACTTAATGGCTTCAACTAAGAATTTTACTCCTCTCCATGGATAAATATATAACACTTAGTACAACTTGACAATCATAAAAGAGTGTCCAAAATTTTGTACTTAAGATGTGTTTTTTAAAATGAAAGTTCACGGATGAACCATCTCACACCCGCCCATTTCGTGCTGTTTCACATAATCCTATATGAAATGTTTTGAAAATACAAGTTTCCTTATTTTCAATTCATGGAATTCCTTTCTTAATTATTTCTCCTTTATATGTTTGTTCCAACTCCTTGGAAAATATCTATAGAGTTATGGCTCAAATACTAGAGGTGTTACAAACAAAGCTATTGTGGAAGCTGTCGATGTTTTTCTTTGTGAAGGAGTCAAGTCATCAAGAATCAATAAGGAAAAACCATCAAGAAATGAAGAAGAATCCTTATTTCCCCGTCTTTCGTCAATTTGTCACAATTGTTAGAGCATTGCTCGGTCGAACTCGCATGCGTTGCTATCTCAAGCATGTTTGTCAATGTTAGTGATCAAAACTATAAGTCTTGATTTCTAGTCAAATATAGCTAAGGTCTCGGACTAGGATAGAAAGTGTAGTTGATCTCAATAACTCCATGGCAATCATCATACAAGACGAAGGACTACTCAAGGAACTGGTGGATCTTCACCGACTAAAAGGTATGTGGAGACTTGAACTTATCTATCACTCAAAAGTCTATTTATCTCCTATCTTGAGATAAAAGTCGTTTTGCTATATAGACTTAGATTATACACATTTGGTATTTCAATCCGAGTTTACCTCGCCTATCTATTTATCGAAATATGTGTTGGTAAAGCTTTCACTTTAGCCAAGTTCATCTTTACCTAGTGACGAAAGTCATGTTATGTTTCAATCATTTTCAAAATTGCTCTGACGAGAAATTGTTTGCGAATAACAATTATATAACGTCCTCTGAGAATGTTTCAATGATTGAAATGAGAGTTTAGACAATATAACCATTTGAAGGATATAAACATTATTGTGGAAACACATATATGTATAAGTCCTTATTGCTTGAACCGAAGTTTTCGAACTTTGTTGATCAAGTGAAACGGAGAAGTGCGTGAGCTAAGTCCGCGAACTAAGTCCGCAAACTCAGTCCGCGAACTCAGTCCGCGAACCCAGTCCGTGAACTGGCGAAGTTCTCAAACCCGAAAATTTCTGTTGGAGTTTGTGAACTCCATCCGGGAACTTAAGTCCGCGAACCCAGTCTGCGAACTTGAGTAGGTTATGTCTAAAAACGATGTTTAGTGAACTTATCTTTATAAACTAAGGAATGCAATTGCAAACCATGGCTATAGATTTCATGAATCGATTCATGTGAATCAAATCGTTTTTGCTTCAATTGTGTCTTGTGTAGTACATAAGATTTCCTTGCAATAGAAAAACTCTCTAACTAGTTCATTTGAGTCATTTGAACTAGTTATGGTGAAGAAGAACATGGTTGATATGAAAGTGATCATATGGCTAACCATTTGGTTAACTATTTTTGAACCAACTAATGTACAAATTTTGGTACGGTTACACAAGCCCAGGAACATGCATTTAATTTGTGTATAACAAGCTATGTTTTCGATCTAACGGTTGATAAATATTATCTTGAATCTAATCAGGTTTTCATCTAACGGTGAATATTGAATGCTTTGTTACTAAGCTAACATTGATTGAAAACCCTGATTTGAAAGACTATATAAGGGAGAACTCTAGCAACTGGGAAACCTAGTCCCTACACATTTTGTGTGATACTAGTTGTGCTAAGCTAGAGTCGATTCTCCTTTAACCTTTGGTTTCTTCTTCTAAACCAGGTTAACGACTTAAAGACTTCATTGGGATTGTGAAGCCATACCGATACTACTTTTCTTGTAGTTGTGTGATATGATCTTGCTGTTTCTATCGTATGAGTACAATTGTAATAATTGGCTTGAGATTTATATCTCCGATAGGCAAGATAAAAAGTAATCACAAACATCTTCGTCTCACAATATCTTTTTTCGCTGCTTCGATTAAGACTATTGTGAGGTGATTGATAATACTAGGATGTTATTCGGGAATATAAGACCGGTTTATCAATTAGTTCCTATTCACCTTGATTTATCAAAAGACGAAACAAAACTCATAGGTATATTCGTGGGAGACGGATTTATCTATTATCATAGAATTTTCTGTGTGATACAGATTTGTTTATTAAAGTCTTCGACTTTGGGTCGTAACAACTCTTAGTTGTGGGTGAGATCAGCTAAGGGAATCAAGTAAGTAGCATCCCGCTGGGATCAGAGACGTAAGAGCATAACTGTACCTTGGATCAGTGTGAGATTGGTTGGGGTTCAACTACAGTCCAGACCGAAGTTAGTTTGGAGTAGGCTAGTGTTTGTAGCGGCTTAATACAGTGTGTGTTCAATCTGGACTAGGTCCAGGGGTTTTTCTGCATTTGCGGTTTCCTCGTTAAAAAAATTCTGGTGTCTGTGTTATTTCTTTTCCGCATTACATTTGTTTATATAATTGAAATAATACAGGTTATGCGTTGTTCAATCAATTAGAATATCCGACCTTTTGGTTGTTGATTTAAATTGATTGACACTTGGATATTGGTCTTTGGTACCATCCAAGTTTATCTCCCTTGTATTCAAATTGAGACTCGCAGTTTGCTTGAGTAAGATTTAAATCGAGAGATAGAGATAAAAACTCTTTGATATACTTTTTGTCTAGATTGAGTATGACTGTCTAGTTGATTCTCTAGAAAGTATACTGGAGTTTGTCCATACAGATTGTTAAGCGAAATATTGGGTGTGGTTGTTAGATCCCTGCTTTTTCAACAATGACAATGATTTTAGATCTACCGTTGAAGACTTTGTGAACCAAAGGAATGCTTTGAAGTTTCGGATTGATCATACTCTGAAGGAGATAACTTACTATGAACAAAAGTATAACTAGCGGTGTTGATGGTGGTTTTTGGTTCAGGGCTAAAATCGTAAAATCATATTTGTATGCATGCTTTCTACAAAGAAGTAGAGCTGTTAAGAAGACGATGAGTGTCTATACCTCTCTGCTTACATATGAACTATGTAATTCAATATTTAAGAGATTCATTAGAATTATATTGGTGCATGTAGCAACAATCCAAAATATTCTATGAATTTTACTTTATGCTCCTGGTCGCGTTATTCATTAATGCAGATCCCGCTGAGTATTTATCCTATGCTATGTTCCCGACTGAACTCTTAACATTGACATGACATCACAAATAATGCACTTTCAGCTGAGTAGCATGAATTTCCCTAAGTGTCAAGTGATAGACGCATTTTTGTGTCTATTTTGTTCTCAATGTTCTGTATGTTAGTGCTCGATTTGTACTTATTATGGTGTTTTGTGTGCTTGTAGGTATTTTTGAAAAAATAAACATTTTTGGAAAATCGGCTCGAAAAATTATGCGGAGCACCCCCGGAGGTCATTTT
Source organism: Papaver somniferum (assembly GCF_003573695.1). Classification (NCBI taxonomy): domain Eukaryota; kingdom Viridiplantae; phylum Streptophyta; class Magnoliopsida; order Ranunculales; family Papaveraceae; genus Papaver; species Papaver somniferum. Next base: position 158,868,111 of record NC_039365.1, on the reverse strand, counting down.
CTATGTGGACTCCCACTTTGGATAAGGGGCACCTTAATTACTAAGGGGCACCTCATGCGTCAATTGCTATCAGCACCCCTACTCTGGATAGGGGGACCTTCTTTCTTCTTCGTTCAAACACGAAACTGGCGGGAAAATTTGGTTTTGTAAACTGCGAGAAATTCTGAGAAGATTTAGACGAGATTGCGACATGATTTCTCATGGGATGTATTTGGTAATAACCCGTTTCGATGAAACAGGGAAGGTACTGACCTTTTCAACGTAAAAAAGGAAGGAAACTTCGTGTCACAATGAAACAGGGGAACTGTATATTCTCGATTCTTTTTATTTATATTTGGCAAGATTTCGTGTGGATAGAGAGTTTAAATTTCCTCCGAGACTCATATCACACTCGTTTGGAGGGTATTAGATGCATGCAGAACCGTGAAAAGCAAGAAGGGAAAGAAAATATCTTCGAGATTATTTTCTTTACTCTCGAAGTTATGGGAGAGATTTTTAGAAGATTTGAGAATTAATGTGGAGTCTGTGGGATATATAAAGGTGCTTCGGGGTTCATAGAAGCGGCATAGAGAGTTAGGGGTGGAAACAGAGGTATTTGGTGAGCTGTAGAGAAGAAATCAGAGGTTGCAGAGTCGTTTCTGCTGCTGCTCCACCTCAAGAACACGAAGAACATTAGACACTCAGAAACAGTGGTAAAAGCTACAGTGACAACAACAGAAGCTTGTGGGTCGTATAGCTACAGTGACAGAGGCATATACTATTTGTCGTACTCTGTAACAGTGGGTTTGTAACGTTTCCCTTGCGTTGGAAATTCCTGATTTATTTGATCTCTCTCATTTTCATCATTTGTAAGCACCTTTGAGCAATGAAATCATATTTTGAGCGTGTTTCCAACATGATGAGCTAAACCCAATCTTCCGGGGCGAGGGAGGAAGCCATTCTTCCAAAAGTTATGTGGTAAAATTTATTTGAATTTATTTATGCAATTCTTTTATGATTATTTGCACCGAATGAAAATGAGTAATGATTTTTATTAATTAGTTGTGTTTTCTCTTGATGAAGTATGCTTAGTTTAGGGCTTTTGATACTTCATGCTTGCGATTAACAATTGATGTCTTGAAAATCTAATTTAGGCAATGATTAGAATCACAATTTATTTTGATTGGAGTTATATTGTCTAGAATTGCATGATAAAAATTAACATTAAATTACATGAATTTTGGTGAATGGTGAAATCCTGAACCCCGGTCTCTCTAATATAATCAGTTTTAATTTGCTTTATTTTCTTTAGTTTTAAAATTTAAATCTAAAAGCACAACCTTCACAAGTCTTGAACGAACTCTATAAATTTATTACTACAACAACTTTGAAAACACATCAAATTTTTGGCGCCGCCGACGCGGACTTGTCTTTAGGCTAGAGTTTTTAGATTTTTTTTTTTAGGTTTTTATTTTATTTGTTCTTCTTTACGTTTTTGGGTTTTTGTCTTTTTCTTTCAGATTTTGAAATTTGGAGTGAAAGAAAATTTTGCCAAAGCTTTTGGTGAATACTTAAAGACTGGAGTAAAAGGCAAGGCGAAAGGAGCGAAAGAATGAAGATTTTTTTTTATATAAAAAAAGAGAGAAAAAAAAAAGAGACATTTTTATTTTTGAAGATTTATATTTTTTTTAGACTTTCTTTTTCTTTTGCACTTTATATTTTTGGACTTTGGACTTTAAATTTTGGGACATTATTTTTAAACCCTATGGAAGGGTAAATATAAACTGTTTGCAGAGAAGGACGGTGATTACGATATCACCTCGGCCCCTCGGGTTCGTACATGACATAGGAGTCGTGGCCCGAGTCGACTGCAAAGGTTCATCCCCCGTCTGGTATGGGAGGTAAGTTTGTCGAAACACTCGCGAATCCCCTGTCAGCGAGTTTTTGTCTTCCTTCGTATGCATATATGTTGAGGACTTGAAAACGGTTGCTTTAATTTCCTAGTAAAGGGCAAGAACTGGCCATACAAGATAAGGGTTCGGATTTCATCACCGTTCTCTTCTTGCCCGCCTTAGGAAAACGACACCAAACGCGAACCTAAGCCTAAAATTTTGACTAGAACGAGACCAATAGGGTAACGAGCTTAACAGGAAAGTCATTCGAAAAATATTGGTTACTCTTTTAAGCATACTTCGAAGTTCTTGACGGTTTCTGTAAGTTGAATGCGTGACTGCGCCGCCTTGTAATACGGTGAGGCCTTGGGTATCAAAGATCCACCGAGCTTCCCTCGCCTCTATTCAACTTACTTTGACTCGGATTGATTCCAGAGGGGTTTGCTTAAATTGTAACGAATTCCTGTTCGAAGGATTAGAAGCTGGTCTAGAAACAATCTAAGTGGAGCCATCATGATTTTTGTTTGCTAGAAATCAATAGGTTTGCTGTGGTGGAGTCAGCCTTGTTTGTGTTTGCATAGAACATCCCTTCCGTTTTAGGACTTTTCTTTTTGATTTTGTTTTTCTAGTGTATGCCCGAAGTTTGTAAATGTGCTTAGAAAAGAAACACTCTAGGTCGTTTGATTAGTGACAAACCTAGTAGTTCTTCTTGTGAAGGCGGGGAGCTCGAAGACTCTTCTTTTGAGAGCCCCGTTTTTGGAAACTTCAGTTTTGAGAATCTGTCTCTTCGTGAGGAAAGTACCCCTAGTACGCCTTCTCATTTGGTAGTTCCAGAAATGACAACTTTGAAAGATTTTCTAAACCCCAACTAGGAACTCTCGTCCGTCTTGTATCAAGTTAGCTGAAACCGAGGAAAATTATGAACTGAAACCTGGGACTTTACAGATGCTCCCAATGTTTTTAGGGAAGGAGAACGAGAACCCCTATTTTCATGTTAGGGAATTTTAGGAAGTTTGTAGTACTCTGAAAATTAAGAACCAAAGTGATGATGTGTTGAAACTTAGGTTATTCCCCTTTTCCTTAAAAGATAAAGCCAAATCTTGGCTGTATAGTTTGGACTCTGAGTCAATTGAAACCTATGACCAACTTACTTCTGCCTTTATACATAAGTTTTTCCCAAGGCATAAAACATCGTCTATTAGGACACAAATATGTACTTTTTCCCAACAAGAGGGAGAATCTTTATATAGGTACTTAGAAAGGTTCAATGACTTGATATCTCAATGTCCTCATCATGGTTTGGAGAAGGTTAGGTTAGTTCAGATCCTCTACGAGGGTTTAGATTATTCAACAACAACCATGGTTGAGTCCTTATGCACAGGTGGGTTTGAGAATAAAACTGTTGATGAAGCGATGACATTTTTGAATGAAATCACCGATAAGACCCAACAATGGGAAAATAGTAGGGAACCCCAGAAAACAATTCTTCTAAGTAGAGGAAATGTTAATAGGGTAGAAGGATCTCATGAGTCAGATGCCAAAATAGCAGCAATAGCCAAAAGGTTAGAAGCCTTAGAATTAGGTCATTCTAGTGGTAGTAGTGGAAGAAATGAGCCTTTTTGGGAAGGCCATGCTGTTGGAGAGCAAGCCAATGATCTTTATAACAACACTATATTTGATAAACGACAGAAGTTCGACCCATATTCAGAAACCTATAACCTTGGATGGAGAAACCATCCAAACCTTTCTTGGTCCAAGGGCCAGAATCAAGGTCAGTCTAGTAATGCTCAGGTCCCCCCAGGTTTTGGCTACACTAAGAATCCTTCAGCTCCGGCACAGTTTCAGAACCCTTCAGATAAGAAGATTATGAGTTTAGAAGAGTCTCTTGCTTTGTTGACTCGTAACATTGTGCAGTTTCATCAATCTGTTGCTCAAGGTTTAGAAGAAAATAAGTCAGGCTAACTCTCAGGCTATTTCCGAGTTGAAAACCCAGGTTAGTCAGATAAATGAGTCTTTAAGAGAAAGAGGTAAGTTTCCTAGTCAGACTCAACCCAACCCTAGAGGAATTAATGAAATAGGTGAAAGACCATCTGATCATGTGAATGCTATTAAAACCCTTAGGAGTGATAGACAACAAGGTTTCCATGCCTGATAGTGAACATGTTGTAGTTCACCCTTCTGAACCAGAAACTGAGGAGACTGATAGAGTCTCTAAAGAGACCAATGAGGGTCATATTGAGCCCGACTTTGTCCCTAGAGCCCCATTCCCATAGTTGCTAGTTCCAACTAAGAGGGAGTCCAATTTTAATGATATACTGGAGGTTTTTAAGCAGGTAACTATCAACCTTCCACTGCTAGATGCAATTAAGAAGATTCCCTCTTATGCCAAGTTTCTCAAGGATATGTGTACGCGAAAGAGAAAGCTTAATGTCCAGAAGAAAGCCTTTCTAGCTAGTCACGTGAGTTCTATTATTCAGAATACCACTACTCCTAAGTATAAAGACCCACGGTCCCCTACCATTTCTTGCACAATAGGTAAATACCGTGTTGAGAAAGTGTTGCTTGACTTAGGAGCTAGTGTGAACTTACTGCCATATCATGTGTACCGTAAGCTAGGACTTGGTGAGATGAAACCTACCCAGATGACACTTCAGTTAGCTGATAGGTCCGTTAAAATTCCTCGTGGTGTGATCGAGGATGTTCTCATAGAGGTTGAAAAGTTTATTTATCCAGTGGATTTTGTTATCCTAGATACCCAACCTGTCTCTGACCCAGAGAACCAGATACCGGTAATTTTAGGTCGCCTGTTTTTAGCTACATCCAATGCGATCATTAACTATCGAAATGGTATTATGAAATTGTCTTTTGGTAATATGAATATTGAGCTGAACATTTTTAATATTAGTAAGCTACCCTCTGAACTAGATGACTCGAACATAGAAGAGGTGAACATGATAAGAACATTAGTCGAGGAGTCATTACCAAACACTTTGTTACAAGATCCATTAGAGAAATGCCTAGCTCACTTTGGGATTGATTTTGATTATGATAATGTGATTAATGAGGTGAATGCTTTGTTAGATTCAACCCTTTTGTTATATACTAGTAATGAATGGAAACATAAGTTCGAACCACTACCAGTTTCTAAGTCTACCCTAGTTCCTTCGTTAGAAGAGCCTCCTAAGTTGGACCTAAAACCATTGCCAGATTCCCTAAAATATAGGTTTTTAGGCCCGTCTGAGACTTTACCTGTGATTATTTGTTCCGTCTTGGATAGTGACCAGGAAAGTAGGCTAGTAACCGTCCTTCAAAACAACAAGGAAGCTTTAGGGTGGACCATAGATGACATTAAGGGTATAAGTCCTACTGTTTGTATGCATCAGATCTATTTAGAGAGTGATACCAAACCTTCTAGGGAGATGCAACGTCGACTAAACCCTAATATGAAAGAGGTAGTTCGAAACGAGGTCCTTAAGTTGTTAGATGCAGGCATTATCTACCCCATTTCAGACAGTAAGTGGGTCAGCCCCGTTCAGGTTGTTCCCAAGAAATCCGGTATTACTGTATTCCATAATGATAACAATGAGTTAATCCCGACCCGAGTGACCACGGGTTGGCGTGTTTGTTTTGACTATAGGAAATTGAACAAGGTCACTAGGAAGGACCACTTTCCTTTTCCCTTCATCGACCAGATGCTAGAGAGATTAGCTGGACATAGTAACTACTGCTTTTTAGATGGATATTCTGGATATAATCAGATCGTTATTGCCCCAGAAGACCAGGAGAAAACCACTTTTACCTGTCCCTTTGGTACCTTTGCGTATAGACGCATGCCTTTTGGGATTTGTAATGCCCCTGCGACTTTTCAGCGTTGCATGATGAGCATATTTTTTGACATGGTAGAACGGTTCTTAGAAGTCTTTATGGATGATTTTTCAATGTTTGGTTCGTCTTTCGATGAGTGCTTGCATCATTTTTCAGTAGTGTTGACTAGGTGTAAGGAAAATAATTTAGTGCTTAATTGGGAGAAATGTCACTTCATGGTTCGTTCAGGAATTGTTTTAGGGCATATCGTATCTTCTAAGGGTATAGAGGTAGATAAAGCCAAAGTTGACCTGATTAAGACTTTACAGGTCCCAAAAACCGTAAGAGATATTAAGTCATTCTTAGAGCATGTAGGTTTTTATCGTCGATTCATTAAGGATTTTAGCTTAATTTCTAGACCTCTTTGCAATTTGCTTGCAAAAGATGTTAAGTTTGTTTTTGATGATGCTTGTTTAGAGGCTTTTGAGAAGCTTAAGAATTTACTCACTACCGCCCCCATAGTCCAGGCACCCAACTGGAACCTACCCTTTGAGATCATGTGTGATGCTTCAGATTATGCTATTGGTATTGTGCTAGGTCAGCGAGAAAACAAATTACTTCATGTGATTTACTATGCTAGCAAAAATCTGAATGATTCCCAGTTGAACTATACCACTACTGAGAAGGAACTGTTAGCCATTGTGTTTGCCTTAGACAAGTTTAGACCCTATCTCTTAGGTTCTAAGATCATCATATATATTGATCATGCTGCTTTGAAATATCTTTTGTCTAAGAAGGATACAAAACCTAGATTTATTAGGTGGATCCTTTTGTTGCAAGAGTTTTCTCCAGACATTAGAGACAGAAAGGGTGCCGAAAATGTTGTAGCAGACCACTTGTCTAGGCTAGTTGTTAGTTCCCCTGATGATTCCCTTCCTATAAGGGATAGCTTTCCTGATGAACAATTGTTCTTTGTTACCCAATAACCTTGGTATGCGAATATAGTGAACTATCTTGTTACTGGTCGAATACCCCAACATTGGGGTAAACAAGATCGTTTTAGGTTTTTAGCTGAGGTTAAGCACTTCTTCTGGGATGATCCTTATTTTTTTAAGTATTGTCCAGAATAGATTATTAGAAGATGTATACCTGAGAGTGACCAGTCCAGTATTATTTCCTTTTGTCATGATCATGCTTGTGGGGGTCACTTTAGTGCTAGGAAAACTGCTGCTAAGATATTGCAGTGTGGATTCTATTGGCCTTCGTTGTTTAAAGACTCCCACAGTTACTGTGTGACTTGTGAACGTTGCCAAAAATTAGGAACCATTTCCCGTAGGAACATGATACCCTTGAACCCTATTTTAGTTGTGGAGGTCTTTGATGTGTGGGGTATTTACTTTATGGGTCCGTTTCCTAATTCTTTTGGTAACTTATACATCCTTTTCGCTGTAGACTATGTCTCTAAGTGTATTTAGGCGGCTGCGTGTAAAACCAATGACCATAGGGTTGTGATTGAGTTCTTGAAAAATAATATACTTACACGTTTTGGTACACCGCGAGCTATTATTAGTGGTGGAGGGTCGCACTTTTGTAATGGACCTTTTAGGCTTTTGATGAAGAAATATGGTATTACACATAAGGTAGCTACCCCGTATGATCCACAGACTAGTGGTCAGGTAGAAGTTTCCAATAGGGAGATAAAACGTATATTAGAGAAAACAGTTAATCCTAATCGGAAAGACTGGTCGTCTAGGCTTACTGATGCCTTATGGGCTTACCGTACTGCGTTTAAGACCCCCATTGGAATGTCGCCTTATCGACTAGTGTATGGCAAGGCATGTCACTTACCTGTTGAGTTAGAACATAGAGCTTATTGGGCTGTTAAGCAGCTAAATTTTTCACTTGACAAGGCAGGATCCCATTGGAAACTCCAGCTCAATGAGTTGGAAGAGATTCGTAGAGATGCATACGATAGTGCTAAGGAGTATAAGAACAAAATGAAACTTGTGCATGATATAAATATCTTAAGAAAGTCATTTTCTCCAGGTCAAAAAGTTTTTCTGTATGATACCCGCTTGCATCTTTTCCCTGGGAAGTTACGTTCTCGGTGGACGGGTCCTTTTATTGTTCGCACTGTCTTTCCTCATGGAGATGTTGAGATCGAGACACCGGATGGTAGTAGTTCTTCGAAGGTTAACGGTCAGAGATTGAAACCCTTTTTAGAGCCCTTTCCTACAGATGATATTGAGGAGGTCCCTCTGGAGGACCATGTTTACCCTTGATTGACCATCGAGGCGATTGTATGTTGTTGTATATTAGTTTTTGATTTCTCTCTTCACCCAGGTACTATCTTTCCGACTTCTCTCTTTACTAATTCCTCATGTTACTTTACTGTTTGGTATTGCTCTTTCATTAGAAACATTGAGGACAATGTTAGATTTAAGTTTGGGTGTGGGGAAGAAACTTTTTGTTAGCTTTTAGTTGCAATAAATAAACTCCAGAGCCTACAAATTTATGCCTATTAAGGATGGCACTAACCAATCTAAGTGGATGGAAGCATTTTGGTTATAGGAGTTGAGGAACCAATCTGACTAGATGGAAACATCTAAAGAGTCTATTCATAAAAGCACAGAGCTCAGGTGTTAGAAATAACATGACAGTTTCACCATATCTCGTTGAGTCCTTTTCACTTCTATTTTTATTTTGTTTTGTTTTTAAACTATGTTTCTCTAAGTGATTAGGTGGGGCTCACGATTCAAGTTGTTACCAATGCTAGGAGTGAATTAGAGTGATTGAGATACAAAAAAAAAAAAAAATACAGGTTGGGGTTGGGGTTCAACTACAGTCCAGACCGAAGTTAGTTTGGAGTAGGCTAGTGTCTGTAGCGTCTTAATACAGTGTGTGTTCAATCTGGACTAGGTCCATGGGTTTTTCTGCATTTACGGTTTCCTCGTTAAAAAAATTCTGGTGTCTGTGTTATTTCTTTTCCGCATTATATTTGTTTGTATAATTGAAATAATACAGGTTATGCATTATTCAATCAATTAGAATATCCGACCTTTTGGTTGTTGATTTAAATTGATTGACACTTGGATATTGGTCTTTGGTACCATCCAAGTTTATCTCCCTTGTATTTAAATTGAGACTCGCAGTTTGCTTGAGTAAGATTTAAATCGAGAGATAGAGATAAAAACTCTTTGATATACTTTTTGTCTAGATTGAGTCTGACTGTCTAGTTGATTCTCTAGAAAGTATACTGGAGTTTGTCCATACAGATTATTAAGCGAAATATTGGGTGTGGTTGTTAGATCCCCGCCTTTTCAACAATGACAATGATTTTAGATCTACCGTTAAAGACTTTGTGAACCAAAGGAATGCTTTGAAATTTCGGATCGATCATACTCTGAAGGAGATAACTTACTATGAGCAAAAGTATAACTAGCGGTGTTGATGGTGGTTTTTAGTTCAGGGCTAAAATCATAAAATCATATTTGCATGCATGCTTTCTACAAAGAAGTAGAGCTGTTAAGAAGACGATGAGTGTCTATACCTCTCTGCTTACATGTGAACTATGTAATTCAATATTTAAGAGATTTATTAGAATTATATTGGTGCATGTAGCAACAATCCAAAATATTCTATGAATTTTACTTTAAGCTCCTGGTTGCGTTATTCATTAATGCAGATCCCGATGAGTATTTATCCTATGCTATGTTCCCGACTGAACTCTTAACATTGACATGACATCACAAATAATGCACTTTCAGCTGAGTAGCATGAATTTCCCTAAGTGTCAAGTGATAGACGCATTTTTGTGTCTATTTTGTTCTCAATATTCTGTATTGTTAGTGCTCGATTTGTACTTATTATGGTGTTTTGTGTGCTTGTAGGTATTTTTGAAAAAATAAACATTTTTGGAAAATCGGCTCGAAAAATTATGCGGAGCACCCCCGGAGGTCATTTTCTATGTGGACTCCCACTTTGGATAAGGGGCACCTCAATTACTAAGGGGCACCCCAGGACGTCAATTGCTATCAGCACCCCTACTCTGGATAGGGGGACCTTCTTTCTTCTTCGTTCAAACACGAAACTGGCGGGAAAAATTGGTTTTGTAAACTGCGAGAAATTTTGAGAAGATTTAGACGAGATTGCGACAGGATTTCTCATGGGATGTATTTGGTAATAACCTGTTTCGATGAAACAGGGAAGGTACTGACCTTTTCAACGTAAAAAAAGGAAGGAAACTTTGTGTCACGATGAAACAGGGGAACTGTATATTCTCGGATTCTTTTTTTTTTATATTTGGCAAGATTTCGTGTGGATAGAGAGTTTAAATTTCCTCTGAGACTCATATCACACTCGTTTGGAGGGTGTTAGATGCGTGCATAACCGTGAAAAGAAAGAAGGGAAAGAAAATATCTTCGAGATTATTTTCTTTACTCTCGAAGTTATGGGAGAGATTTTTAGAAGATTTGATAATTAATGTGGAGTCTGTGGGATATATAAAGGTGCTTCGAGGTTCATAGAAGCGGCATAGAGAGTTAGGGGTGGAAACAAAGGTATTTGGTGAGCTGTAGAGAAGAAATCAGAGGTTGCAGAGTCGTTTCTGCTGCTGCTCCACCTCAAGAACACGAAGAACATTAGACACTCAGAAACAGTGGTAAAAGCTACAGTGACAACAACAGAAGCTTGTGGGTCGTATAGCTACAGTGACAGAGGCATATACTATTTGTCGTACTCTGTAACAGTGGGTTTGTAACGTTTCCCTTGCGTTGCAAATTCCTGATTTATTTGATCTCTCTCATTTTCATCATTTGTAAGCACCTTTGAGCAATGAAATCATATTTTGAGCGTGTTTCCAACATGATGAGCTAAACCCAATCTTCCGGGGCGAGGGAGGAAGCCATTCTTCCAAAAGTTATGTGGTAAAATTTATTTGAATTTATTTATGCAATTCTTTTATGATTATTTGCACCGAATGAAAATGAGTAATGATTTTTATTAATTAGTTGTGTTTTCTCTTGATGAAGTATGCTTAGTTTAGGGCTTTTGATACTTCATGCTTGCGATTAACAATTGATGTCTTGAAAATCTAATTTAGGCAATGATTAGAATCACAATTTCTTTTGATTGGAGTTATATTTTCTAGAATTGCATGATAAAAATTAACATTAAATTACATGAATTTTGGTGAATGGTGAAATCCTGAATCACGGTCTCTCTAATATAATCAGTTTTACTTTGCTTTATTTTCTTTAGTTTTAAAATTTAAATCTAAAAGCACAACCTTCACAAGTCTTGAACGAACTCTATTTATTATTACAACAACTTTGAAAACACATCATCAAGATTAAGATGTGCATGAAAATACTCAATCGGAGACGCGCCGACCTGCGCTGCTCTCCAGGATAAAAATTAGTGATTTTGTATACGTGCAAAATTCACCAAAATATTGATTAATTTTGTATTGATGCACAAAATTCAATTTTTGACCTAATTCTGCCAATTTACAAAAATTAGTTTTTTTTTGCCCCAAAATGGAGCCTGCATGATATCTCGATCCCTATTGGTCGAGACTAAACCTAGGCAAGCTAGGAAACCGGCCCCGGAGCAGTACAAATATAATTCTATCAAAATCGGAAACCATGAAGATAAAGGGAAACTGTGACCAATTTTAGCAGTAGCAAAAGAGGTGTGTCCACGCCACTTGGCCGGTCGGTTTGCCATGGCTGGCGTCTTCCGTCACCAACCGGACTTGCTATAATTTGTTGTCCTTAGTCCCCTCTTCCCAACCAACCAATCACATCGCTCCTAGCTACCTGCCTCACTCCAAATCGTCGGTCAAAGTAGGATAGTTGAGCAGTTTTTTTTATAAAAGGAAATTGAATCTAGACTGTCAATGGCAGTCTCAAAAATGATCATGGTCATACGACTTGGCAGGTCGATTTGGCAAGAGTGGACCCTTCCTGGCGCGTCCAAACAAGTCCCATGATGTTCACATATGTGCCCTCTATTATCCCAGACAATCAGAACTCTCATAACCCGCAGGAATTGTTCACATTAACCAGCCAAAGCAAGCCAGTCGAGCGGCCCCAAAAGGGTCTTAATTAGGTTAGGACCGCCCATGGCAGTCTTAAATATATCACAACCGTTTAACTTAGACGGCCGAATTGGCTGGCATAGATTCAATCTTGGGAGACCAATGAGGTTTCATTATGCTCATTGGCGACCCATACTTGGCCTTGACCAATCATGTCGCTCCTAACCCGCAAGTACTGCACCGAATCATAGGCCAAAGTAGGCCGGTCACGCTACTTATAAAATCTTAAATAAATTTAAGGGAAACCAACAACTGCCGCAAATCATCGCAGCCGCTAAAGTTAACCGGCTGATTTGTCCGGCCTAGATTTAATTTGAGCTAACCAATGAGGTGCCCCGTCCTCAACCTACACCAAATATCTCCTTGAATATGCTCAAAGTTAACCGGTCATGCTCCTTATAAGACCTTGAAATCTGCGACTGGCTTGGGCAGACTATGAACAAAAATGATTTACATGCATCGATTATACTTAAGCTACTTGCTTAATACCGATGCTTTACATGCATCGATTACAAACGATATTTTATAAATATATATTTTAGAAATAATTTAATTATTTAACCTAAAAGCATCATATGCTATTTTCTGAGCGCCGTCTCATAACAAATCTTATTCATACGACTTGACTTACTTAGGGCCTCATCCAGGTAAATCGAATTATACGAGTAGGCTTTTACCTGGGATCCTCAGTAATATAAATCATGCAAGTCATGACTAAGTGTTATTTCCTACAAATACTCGATACATCCAACATGTCAGAACGGTGGAGCATTCACCTAACGCACATAACGTGATGGTTTCAAATCACACCACAAACAACATTGGTTATTAACGCATGTATTCAGAAATCACCCAGGATTCATAGCTTACAATTTTCAATAAAATTTTGCATTCTGATACAAGTCATAAAAAACTACACTTTACAGAGTTCATCATTCTGATCTCAACACCTTCTCTGCTTCCCTCCCTAAGATCAACCCTTCTCCTTCATTTCGTGGCTGAAGCAAGCTTGGAACGACCATTTCTTAGTTTAGGCCAGGATTGTACAGATTGATCTCTCGAATCTAAAGTACATTTGTTTAGGGTTTAGATTCGTTTCTCATCGACACACCCAATATACCATTTTTAGCAGAATCAGTTTTTACCCTACTACAAGTAGAAAAATGTGGTATGTGATCTTAAGGTAGTTAAGTGAGTTAACTAACATCTGTGAAGATGCTGAAGAATTGAATAATCCCATTGTGAATGAATTTTTCAATAGTGAGAATGAATTCTCAAGCTCTTAGGAGTGATTTTATGTGTTTTTACTTAACTCCTTGTGGGAATTTATTTTTATTTTTTAAGGAAGAGCGCTAGCTTTTGAACTAGCCTATTTATATGTAATATATTAGATACTTCAGATATTATCACCTATCAATTATTGAAGTTTATTTAGTTAAATTTTATTCTGATGATGATTGCAATATCCAATCTTTATCGAGTATTACGTGTATTTCTTATTTTGTGAGATTTGTTCTTTGCTATCATATTTATGGTGATTAAAACAAATATCTCATATGTTCCCATAGGTTAAGATGTTAACTCCTTTTGTTCGTAACTGGCTAATGAGGAGTAAACTATTTTGAGAATTGCAATATTGATCCCACATTTATACATTATGACTATATTGAAAGGATTCCATAAAATGGTTTTAGTTGTCGCCTTACCTCTTGGAATGCATGACCACCAGGGAATAAGTTCGAGAACTTTAATCTCTATATTCATACATGGTTAGGGAAGATATAATTCTTATGTGAGTCATATCGCTAAAATTATTCTCTTTGTTCGTAGCTGGTCTAGAGAATATTTTTTGCCGATGTTATTTTTCTCACAAAATGACGTTTCTTGATGCCTCTAACATTCTGATCATTGTTTTTAACTTCTTTGTTCGTAACCGGCGAAAAGAGATAAAAGTATTTGGGATAGAAATTTACGTGAAAGGTCGTTCATGTTATTCTCTTGAGAATGATATCAAATTGGGGAGAGTTCAATTTTTAAGTTGTTCTTAATTGTTATATCTTTATGGGGAGTACGGTTGTGGAACTATGGGTGATGACTGCACCTTTATCTCACCTTGATGAAGACGCTAAGTTTACTTGGGTTTTAAGATCATTGGAAATTCAGAAGGCCCAGGTTCAACATCATCAGCCAATAAGGTTTATTGGTATTGACTCCTTCCTCCATGAACCATATATTCCAATGGATGTTGACGACAAGGAGTTCGGGGATGACAATGAATTTTTCAAAGATCTTAATGTCTAGTAAAACTTCTTAGAAGAATTTTTATTTTTGTTTTTGTTTAAGAAGGATAACTAGGGTTTGGAATAGCCATTATTGTGAGTACACATAGCTATGTCCAACGTTTTCATCTTCTTGTTTTTAGATTTATTATATAAATTCTAAAGTGTTTTGGAAGATTATTGTTTGCAGTATTAATCTTTATGGTTTTATATATTGCAATATGTTATGGGATATGTGTGTTTGCGTCCGTGAACTATTATTGTCCCATACGATGTCAAAAGTTATCTCTTTCATATGTCGATATGCATGTATTGATACAAGATCGATGAAATTTTGACAAACAAAAGTTAAGCCTATTATGTCAATTCTTTGATGGAAGATAGGTTAAAATCTTTTGTTTACGAGGATTGTGTCTATTATATGTCATTATGCAAATTAGAATGAATCCTTGTATATTTTGCAGTATTGATCTTCCCTGATCCATATATTATGTATATACTGTGCGGCTCCATAAGTCTTTTTATGTGAGCATTTCCAACTAAACTAATCATAGATTCGTTTGTGGTTATTTTGGTTGTGTATTCCGATTAAATTAATCATGGGTTCTCTTGTGGTTAGTTTAATTGAGAATTTTTGGATAACAAAATCATTTTGTGGTTTTTGGTGTCCAAATAAATCCTTCTTTTCTCGTAAAAGTAAGGTCGCTCTTTTGTTCTTTCGGTAATGATATCAAATGGTTGGAGAGTTCTTTTGAACTTGCGTTTAGTTTCCATATCTTTGTGGGGAGTGCGGCTGTGGAATATTTGAGGAGTTATCTTGTATCTTTATAAACTCCGTGATGAATGCATTTAGTTTCGGCTTTATGATTGCATCTAAACAAAGTTGATATGTAATTTTATTTTGTCTTGAAGTGTCTCCATAAAAATTTCATTAGGATCCCGTTTTCGTACCTTTGCCAATTTTATTGACTACAATACATATGGTTTTCGGATCATTATGTAAGGGGGAGTGGTTTTCGTGTTGAGACGAAGTATTGACTAAGGGGAATTGATACATATCACCATAGTATTGTTGTCGAAGTTGTGATATGAGAACTTTGATGCTGTGTAATAATACTATGACACATATAACAATGATCGAGAGCATTTTTTTCTCATTGTTATGGCCACGGAACTTCAATAACTACGATGCTGAATTGAACATCTATGGAATTATGGGGGTACTTGGAAAATACGAAGTTTTCGAGTAATGTTGAAGCACCAAGAAGATCCAACATGTGGACGAGAAGCTACAAAGTTTTATCTATTTTGTAATCAATATGTATTGATAGTTTTGTCACTAAAATTGACAAAGGGGGAGATTGTTAGAGCATTGTTCGATCGAACTCGCATGCGTTGATATCTCAAGCATGTTTGTCAATATTAGTGATCAAAACTATACGTCTTAATTTCTAGTTTAGTTATGCCTAAGTCTCGATCTAGGATAGTTAAGTGTAGTTGAGCTTCAGACTCCATGGAGATCATCTTATGAAGATGAAGAACTACTCGAGGAACCGGTGGAACTTCATCCGACTAAAATATATGTGGAGACTTGAACTCATCTATCACTCAAAAGTCTATTATATCTCCTACTCTTCAGAAAAAATTCGTATAAGTATGATAGTTTTCATACATACACATTTGCTATTTCGAGCCGAGTTTACTCGCCTATCTTTTTCTCGAAATATGTGTTGGTAAGATTTTTCTTTAACCATTTTCATCTTTACCCGTGACGAAAGTCATGATGACGTTTCAATCTTGAAAATAGCTTTGATGACGATAGTCGTGAATAACGATTGTTATAACATTATAGAAGAATGTTTCAATGATTGAGATGTAGAGTTAAGATTACCATCTATGGATATAAGCATATATAGTGTGTTCACACATTAGTGTATAAATCCATATGCCGAAAACCAAGTGTCTGCATATGTGTGCATACGGTATTGGTGAAGGAGACAGGTTGAGTACGTGTACCCGTACGCGTACCAGCGGAAGTTTTCCAACTGAAAATTTCTGCTGAGTTTGTAAGTTTGCAAACTAGTAAACCAGTCACCTTAGGTACGCATACCCGTACGCGTACCAACGGAAGTTTTCACACACGAAAATTTTTGCTGAGTTTGGAAACCAAAGCCAACTCAAATACGGTAGCTAAGCTACGCATACTCGTACACGTACCCAAGCTGGTTATTTCTCAAATCGGTAGTTCATGAACTTAAAACAATAAATTATAAGGAATGCAATCTTTGCAAACCGTAGGTATGTTGTTCATGAATTGATTCAAGTGGATCAATCCGATTTTGTTTCAATTGTGTCTATGAATAAAGACCTAAGCAATTGAACAACTCTTCAACTAGTTCTTATGAGTCATTTGAACTAGTTATGAGAAAGATGAATACGGTTAATATGAAAGTACTCATATGGCTAACCATTGGTTAACTATTTGTGAACCAACTAAGTGTACACTTTTAGGTACGGTTACTCAAACCTAAATGAATACATTTCATTTGTGTGTGACAAGCTAAGTTTCGATCTAACGGTTGAAAGATATTAGCTTGGTTGAATCAGGTTTTTCATCTAACGGTGAATATTGAATGCTTTGTTACCAAGGTAACTTAGATTGCAAACCCTGATTTGAAAACTATATAAAGGAGACATCTAGCAACTAGAAAAACTAATCCCCATACCTCCTGTATGATACTATTTGGTTTTTCTAGAGTCAGTTCTCCTTTAACCTTAGGTTTCTTTTTGAGACCCTGTAGGTTAACGACTGGAATACTTCATTGGGATTGTAAAGCCATACGAAACTACTTCTCTTGTAGTTGAGCGATCTGATCTTGCCATTTTCTATCGTACGAGTTCAATTGAATAATTGACTTGAGATTATATGTTCGATAGAGCAAGATAAAAATAAATCACAAACATCTTCGTCTCATCGTTTGTGATTCACAATATCTAGTTTCACTACCATACTATTTAGATTATTGTGAGATTATTGATAATGCTATGTTGTTCTTCGGGAACATAAGTCTGGTTTATCAATTAGTTCTTGTTCACCTTGATTTATCAAAAGACGGAACAAAAACTCATAGGTTTATCTATTTGAGACAGATTTATCTATTATCATAGACTTTTCTGTGTGATACAGATTTGTTTATTAAAGTCTTCGACTTTGGGTCGTAGCAACACTTAGTTGTGGGTGAGATCATCTAAGGGAATCAAGTGCGTAGTATTCTGTCGGTATCAGAGACGTAAGGAGCACAACTGTGCCTTGAATCAGTGTGAGATTGATTAGGGTTCAACTACAGTCCAAACCAAAGTTAGTTTGTAGTATGACTAGTGTCTGTAGCAGCTTAATATAGTGTGGTGTTCAATATGAACTAGGTCCCGGGGGTTTTCTGCATTTGCGGTTTCCTCGTTAACAAAATTTCTGGTGTCTTTGTTATTTCTATTCCGCATTATATTTTGTTATATAATGAAATATCACAGGTTGTGCATTAGGATCAATCAATTAGAATATCCAACCTTCGGTTGTTGGTTTAAATTGATTGACACTTGGATATTGGTCTTAGGTACCATCCAAGTTATCTCTCTAGTATTTGTAAAGACTCGCAGATTTCTATTTGCTTGAGTATAGATCAAATCGAGAGATCGAGATATTAACTCTGTGATATACTTTTATCTAGATTGAGTCTGACTGTCTAGTTGATTCTCTAGAAAGTATATTGGAGTTAGACCATATAGATTGCTAATCGAAATATTGGGTGTGGTTGTTGTACCCCCGCTTTTTCATTTTATCTATTGCCATGGTGTGGAAGATGAAGACCATCTTTTCTGCAGATAAAAACTCAAAGATGTATCATATGAACATGATGATTTTTCAAATCAAACTTTTCTCCATGCTATTTTGCATATTCAGTTAGTTGTTCCTTATTTTATGAGCCAATAACCTTCTGTAGCAAAATGATGTCTCCGCCTTTTCTTTTGTTATTCTGCCATTTCATATGATGTATAATTTTCCCTGTCACCATTAACATATCTGTAGTCTGTCAAAGTCATGATTTTGGCATCTGCAACATTGATCTGCATCGACCTATTTATATTAAATTATATCCATGTAACAGTTATGTATTTGTCACAATTAGGTATTCGTATTTTATTAATCATACAAGCTTGATTTTTTATGTGTTTTCATTACTTTCTTTGGAATTTATGTTGTTCAAATATACATCAAAAAAAAAAAGTTTCATGAAATATACATATCAAGAAAGGAAAACTGACACATGGAAAAAAAGAGAAGGTGTCTTAAGTACATGGTAAAAAGAAACAAAACCAAATGTAATACACACTAAGTGATCAAAGTAAAGATCAATCAGTTAAACGAGTAATGCGTGAAGCATGTGTAATTACCCTGAGTTTGTATCTATGTATTATATATTATTGTATCATATCGTAAATAGAATTCAGTAATCCTTTTAGAACTTAATCTTGTTCACTAAATGAAACGTTCTATATATTTACGTAGTCTTAAAAATGATGATCTCTATGTATTTATTTCCTCGATAAATTAAACTACATTTGTATTAAAGAAAATTAAGTTGCTCAACTTCAAGTGCGTTGAACCGTTTATACATGTTGTTTATTCTTGAGAAGCTTCTCTTCTGATATAAGTGTTGATGGTGGTTTTTAGTTCAGGGTTAAAATTGTAAAACCTCACATTTAATGTGCCGTCACTCTGTAAAGAAATGGAGCCATGTAAAGTGATGAGTGTTCAACCTCTCGTATTTATTGAGCAACTCAATATGTTCACATGAAATTTATCCAGACTGGTGCATGTAACAACAATCCCAGACTAAGCAATTGATCCGCCATGGATTGGTAGGTGCAAAGTCCTACCCAAAATCATAAAGCAAAAACCAAAGGAGCCGCGGAGTAGGAGCAACAATGAGATGAAGCGTGGCCATGCCATAGTCCAGTCGGATCCACTTGACCACGCCCCATGCTACCCAACCGTCCCTTACTCCTTTGTCGACCAATCAGGTCACTTTAAACCTGCCACACTCCCATGAGTTGTGGCTGGGCCCATACTTGCCGGCCCTATTCCTCATCGACCAATCGGGTCACATTAAACCTACCACACGCACCAGAAGTGTGGCCACACTCGTACTTGGCCGGACCCCTCTCTTTTACTGACCTATAAACTTGCCACAATATTAAAAGAGGTGGAATTGCATCAAGTGGTCACCATGCCTAATTGGCTTCCCAAAGATTGTACAAACAACTGGGAACGTTTGGTAAACAATTTTAGTATGAGATACATACCAAAAGTTTCGTATGGATGTCTAGCATAACATACTAAAAATTCAAATAAATCGGAGTAACGAGCTAAGAGATACAGCACAAAAGGCGAGCTAGGTCGTGGCTGAAAAACTGATAGAATCCCTCCTGAATTCTTCATGAGTTTTACTGTCGGGATGTTTTCACCTCCTAAACGAGCTCAAACCCTAAATATTCCCTAGAAGGGAGATAGTAAATTCTTTTCCGATCAGAATGGAGGGGCGGACCATCAAAATCCGAGTTCGTACGAGAATTCTACAACGATTTTAGTGAGGGTCCCACATCTGAATTTTCTGATTACGAAATTTCATGAGTTAACACAAATTTATGTGAATCATATCAGCCATCCAACTTGGCTAGCAAACTTAAATGGTTTATATTGAATTTGGCCCAATCATCTCAGTCATCCACGGCCACATGCCGCATGCCTCATGCGCTAATTAGGGTTTCGGCAATGCCAAACCCTAATTTAGACAAAGTTGCCAGGCGCCGACAGAAGTTAGCCATAATCAACGGCTACCCTTCCTCATGAGATGCAATCTCAGCCATCCGAGTTCGCCACCGAGCTGGCAGGCTTGTGGAAAGTTTTAGGCGACCAGCCGCCTAAATCTAGTGTCCATGTCTATGCCAGGCGCCACTTGCACCACCGTGCCACTGGCATGCACGAGCCATGCCATCCATGCTGCATTGCCACTGGCGTACACCAAAACGCCACTGCGCCATTATCATGCGCCAACACAAGGTAGCCATAATAAAAGACTACTCTTTCTCATGAGATGCGATCTCAGCCATCCGAGTTTGCCACCGAGCTGGCAGGCTTGTGGCAAGTTTTAGGCGACCAACCGCCTAAACATAGTGGCCATGGATACGCCAGGCGCTACTTGCACCACCGTGCCACTGGCATGCACGAGCCATGCCATCCATGCTGCATTGCCACTGGCGTACACCAAAATTCCGCTGCGCCATTATCAAGCGCCAACACAAGGTAGCCATAATCAACGGCTACCCTTCCTCATGAGATGCGATCTCAACCATCCGAGTTCGCCACCGAGATGGCAGGCTTGTGACAAGTTTTAGGCGACCAACCGCCTAAATCTAGTGGCCATGGCTATGCCAGGCGCCACTTGCACCACCGTGCCACTGGCATGCACGAGCCATGCCAGCCATGCTGCATTGCCACTGGCGTACACCAAAACGCCACTGCGCCATTATCAGGCGCCAACACAAGGTAGCCATAATCAACGACTACCCTTCCTCATGAGATGCGATCTCAGCCATCAAAGTTCGCCATCGAACTGACAGACGTGTGGCAAGTTTTAGGCGACCATCCAAAATGATCCTACTAGCATCACATGCTATTTTCCTGTGGCAAGCCTCTTGATTTTAACTTGCCACACGTAGCAAAGTGCTACATGTTTTCCACGAAAACACTCGAGACGTCAAACATGTCACAAACCGGGGGATACTCATCAGGGTATTGGTCTGGCGGTTTACAACGTGCGGCGTGCAATACGCCCGTTACAAGAAAGTGTCATAAAGCGGGGCGGTTAGTAATGTCAAGAAGTAATGGTGTGAACGGATCCTTCATTATGGAAACATAATTCCCGACGTTACACGTGACACCAGTCTTCCACTTCCTACGAGACTAGGGTACGTTTTATTACGACTTGTATAAATAGGTTTCACCTATTTTCCACCAGACAACAAGTTTTGGTCAGGAGAGTAACACAGTATCCATAAATCACCTGATAGCTTTTCATTCAGCTATCCAGTTCTACCTTCTGATACAAGTCACAAACAACCACACTTTCAGAATCAACGATTCTGGTCTCTACACTTTTTTCGCTTCCCTCCCTAAGACCAACCCTTTGTGACCGAAGCAATCCTGGAACGACCATTTCTTGGTTTAGGCCAGATTTGTACAGATTGATCTCTCGAATCAAAAGTACTCCCGTGCAGTACATTGTTTAGGGTATAGACTCGTTTCTCATCCACACACACGAAATTACCAAAAACAACAGAAACCGTTTTCACCCTCAAACAATAAGGCTCACTCAAACTAGATCAAGGATTTAACGTTTCTACGGATTTAAGTTTTTCTAGATCCGTAAGATAGATTCATTGATTTTCCATTGTTAACAGACTCCATTCTGTGCGACAAATCAATAAGAAATCAAGTCTGTTTTTGCAGGTTGTTACTTTGAAGATTGAAGACTTTGAAGATTTGAAGAAGAAGTTGTTGTGAATCATTAAGAAGATATACTAGATCTAGTCCTAAAGAGAACGTCTTTTCTGCTAGGATATTATGGAAACCGAATTTCCAAAGAGATTTTCAGTCACTATTTTGGACAGAGCATTTCCAGGAATTATGGAAACCAAATTTGGAATTATATTGCATATCTTGAGAATATTTTCGGTTTTGGAAATTCCTTGGTGTCCAAACTTCCTTGTCTATAAATACTTGAAGTTTGCATTTCTAGCAAACTAATCCTTCGTACAACAAGAACTATCTCAGTTGTGCTGCTACTGGTGAAGCCGCCTATTCGGAGAGGAGAGTAACTTAATTAGGCGAAATCTCTTACGCCCGCTCAGTTTAAAGACTTCTTTGGGATTGAGAAGCTCTATTAGTACCGTTGGTGGGAAACTAGATGATTGCATTGTTATTTTATTTTTCGATTATTGATTTGATTGACTAACGATTGTTGAATCTTTGATTTCACCTAGTTTGTTTATTCTTGAGAACCTTCTCTTCTGATATAAGGCTCACTCAAACTAGATCAAGGATTTAACGTTTCTACGGATCTAAGTTTTTCTAGATCCGTAAGATTGGTTCATTGATTTGCCATTGTTAACAGACTCCGTTCTGTGCGACAAATCAATAAGGAATCAAGTCTGTTTTTGCAGGTTGTTAATTTGAAGATTAATTAGAAGATTGAAGAATTTGAAGATTTGAAGAAGAAGTTTTTGTGAATCATTAAGAAGATATACTAGATCTAGTCCTAAAGAGAACGTATATTCTGCTAGGATATTGGATATCAAATATCTATTGAGAACTTCGGTTCTGCTAGATATTATCAAAACAAGAATACTGTTGAAGCTGAGTAACTAGGATTTTAGTTTACTTAGTACTGTCTACACGAAGTTGCAGGTTTAATTTTTGTAGCGTCTTAATTCATTGAGTATTCAAATCTGGACTAGGTCCCGGGGTTTTTCTACAAGATTGTAGTTTTCCTCGTTAACCAAATTTTGGTGCGTGCTTTACTTTATTTCCGCATTATAATTGTTTTTATATTATAATTAAAGTAATTACACTTGTATGTTAACTAGGCACTTGATATTTATCTTCTAAGGTTTTACTATTATCAAGTGAACACTTTGTTGTTGTATTGTCTCGATTTCATATCCATAGACGATCACACAAAGTGTATTGGATTTCTCCACTTTACTTTGATATTCTCACATTGTTAGGCCAGTACGGACTAACTATATTTCAAGTGGACACCGTGTTGAAACATTCCTTGAGTGATTGTATCTCCAAGAGGTATATACACAATGGGTCTTGTATAGGTTGTGATTAAAATAAAAGATTGTGGTGTATTTGGGTACCCTCGTCTTTTCATAATACTTGAGTTTGCATTTCTTGCAAACTAACTTAAGATCCAGGAAAACTTCATTCGTGTTGTTTCTGGTGGAGCCGTCTATCCGGAGAGGAAAGTACCCTAATTAGGCGAAATCTTTTACGACCGATCGTTTAAAGACATCTGTGGGATCAAGAACCATTTTTAAGAACCATTCTTGAAAATTTGATTGCACCTAGTTTGATATTCTTGAGAGCCTTATCTTCTGACATAAGGGTCACTCAAATTAAATCATAGTATCAACGAGATGTTTAGAACCATTTGTTGATCTAAATACATCTTGTCATAATCCATTGTTAACATACTCTGGTCTGTTTGCGATTGATCACAAGAGGATTCAAGTTTGTGTTGTGCAGGTTATTGAGAAGGCAATTGAAGATTTGAAGACAAAGAATATTTTCTTATTAGTTTTTGTATCTTGTGAATCCGTGCACACGTCTTGATCGTTTGGGATCCAACTAGATCTTGTTTATCTTTGATAGACTTGTGATTATAAAGTTGATAAGATCGACATCACTTTATAGTTACTCTTTGAGTTCTATATTGATTGATTGCAAATACCGAAATTGGTTATTTCGGTAATCAAGTTTTGGATTGATCTGACCAGACAAAGGAGATTATTAGTTTAAACGGAAGAGCCTTTGTTGACAACTCAAACATAACTTTTACCAAAGATTGATTAGAGTGTTACCAAACAATTTCATCCATTTGCTATTTGGAATACGATCCAAAGGAGTAGTTATTCACGTGCGTGACTCTAAAAGTCGAAGACGCAGGGATACTAAGGAAACTAGGTAGCTAAGGGTAGTCTACTTGTTCTCAACTATACGAAGTTGGTAGTAGATTTTTTATAGAGGCTTAATACTGAGAGTATTCAAAATTAAACTAGGTCCCGGATTTTTTTTGCATTTGCGGTTTCCTTGTTAACAAAATCTTATGTTGTGTTATTTACTTTACTTCCCCATTATAATTGTTTTATATTATAATAAAGTAAATACACTTGTGCGCTAATCCGAATCACTTGATATTGATCCTATAGTAAATCGGTTTTGGACGGTAACTAGTATCAAATGAATATCAAGTTGTTGTATTGTCTCGACTTAGTCCATAGACGATCACAGTTGGTATAAGACTTATAGGTTGATATTTAAAAAATTGTGGCGTATTTGGGTACCTTTGTCTTTTCAACCGTCGATGTGAAACTAAATTGTATTGTTATTTTACTTTTTCAATTAATTGATTTGATTAAGAACTACCGGTATAATTATACTTGATAGATCAAATCTGTTTAATTATGGTTTTTCTCTTATGATATAAGGCCACTTAATTTGTTTGAGGATATGACTATTACAGATATAATGCTTCGATATCTACATATAAAATTGTTGATCAATCAACGTTAACAGACCCCTTATGCATGTGTTGATCAATAGTGGAATCAAGTTATATGTGCAACGATTACTTTGAAGATTGAAGACCTGAATATTTTTCCTTTCTGGTTTGAATCTTCTTGCACACTTGATTTTTTGGGATCTATAAAACCGTTTATTCCGATTAATATAAGTGTTAGAGCATTGCTCGGTCGAACTCGCAAGCGTTGCTATCTCAAGTTTGTTTGTTAAGTTTAGTTGATCAAAACTATAGTCTTGATTTCTAGTCTACTTATAGCTATGTCTCGGATTAGGATATAATGTGTAGTTGAGATTTAGACTTCACGACATTCATCAATTGAAGACGAAGATCTACTGAGGAGAGCTTGGAGGAACTTCATCAACAAAAGGTATGTGAAGACTAAATCTTATCTATCACTCATAAGTCTATTCTATTCTATATCCTAATGAGACTAAGTTGTATAGCTATATAGGCTTTTACATTATACTTATTTGATATTTCGAGCTGAGTTTAACTCGGTTATCTATTTCTCGAAATATGTGTCGGAAGATTTTTGCTTTAGCTACGTTCATCATATTCTTGACGAGTTTAGTTGGAAACGATTTATTTGTTGGAAACTAAATAATAAGTCAAAAGATGATCATGTGGAAATTGCGTTGAAACATCTTACATGATTTGTGTGAGACAATCATCTGATGTCGACTTGGAAAGTTCCGTATTGATCATTCGATCACTTGAAAATTACTTGAAGCTAATAGATTGTGTGAGACATCTATTGTCGTCTTCTAAGGATGTTTCAATGATTGAAATGAGAGTTTAGAACAAAAACCTTTGTCTGGATACAACACAGTATGCGTACCTAGTATGCAAACTGTTTTGGTATGATTAAGGTCCGGGAACCTTGTTTGCATACTTAGTTTGCGAACGGATTTAACTGTTAAAGTCCGAGAACCTTGTTTGCATACTAGTATGCGAACGGTTCTACCTGAGTTAGGTCCGGGACAACTGTTTGCATATTCGTTTGCAAACGGTTGGACAAGACCAAAGTACGGAAGCTATAGTTTGCGTACCTGTTTGCAAACAATGGTTAAAGTTCTAAAATAGGTCAAGTATGTTTTTCATACTCATGAAATAAAACTTTAATGAATTAAGGAATACAATCTTTGCAAACCATGGCTTCATGTTCATGAATTGATTCTTACGAATCAATTCGATTTTGACTCAATTGATTCATATATATTTATATGAGATAGTGAACAATTGAACAACTCTATGTGAAACACAATTAAATTCATTTGATTATCTTTCATGATTGATTGATCATCATATTTGATCTAGAGGTGTTAGATGAATGTGGTTAAGACAAAAGTGTTCATTTGGCTAACTTCGGTTAACTGTTATTGAGCCAACTCAATATACACGTTTAGGTACGGTTACCCATATCTAAATGAAGGTATATTTCATTTGTGTGTAACAAGATAAGACCATCTAACGGCGGAGAGATATTGCTTTGGTTTTAAGCATACTTAGCTTGAATCTTAAATCAGGTTTTCATCTAACGATGAATATTAAATGCTTTGTTACTAAGCTATTTTAGCTTTGATTGAAAGCAAACCCTGATTTGAGAGACTATATAAGGGAGAACTCTAGCAATTGGAAAACCTAATCCCGACACTTTCATGTGTCCTAGTTGCGACAAGAGTCGATTCTCCTTTAACCTAGGTTTTTCCAAAACCATTATAGGTTAATGACTTGAAGACTTCATTTGGGATTCATGAAGCCAGATCCAACAATTTTCTCTGTAGTTGCGTATTCTGATCTTACTTGTTCTATCGTATTGAGTACTATCTTCTCTAAGATTTGCTCGAGAGTTATCTCCGATAGATAAGATATAAAAAGTAATCACAAAGCTCTTTGTATTATTCTTTGTGATTATGCAATAACTTCATATACTACCATATAGTTAAGTTATTGTGAGGTAATCGATATTTCTAGGATGCTCTTCGGGAGTATAAGACCGGATTATCAATTGGTTTTGTTCACCTTGATTTATCAAAAGACGGAACAAAAACTTCATAGGTACTTCTGTAGGAGACATATTTATCTATCAAAATAGACTTATCTGTGGGGGACAAATTTGTTTATAAGTCTTCGACTTTGGGTCGTAATAAATCTTAGTTGTGGGTGAGATCAACTAAGGGAATCAAGTGCGCAGAATCCGGCGTGGTTCTAGAGGCGTAAGGAACGCGACTGTACCTTAATCGGTGTGAGAATGGTTAGGGCTCAACTACATTCCAGTCCGAAGTTAACTTGTAGTAGGCTAGTGTCTGAAGTGGCTTAATACAGTGTGGTGTTCAAATCTGGACTAGGTCCCGGGGTTTTTCTGTATTTGCGGTTTCCTCGTTAACAATTTTTTTGGTGTTTGTGTTATTTATTTTTCGCATTATATTTTTGTTTATATAATTGAAATATCACAGGTTGTGCGTAGTTCAATCAATTGGTAAATCCGACCTTGATTATTGGATATGAATTGATTGGCACTTGGGCATTGGTGTTTGGTACTGTCCAAGTTATTTCTCATATCAATCGTCCTCACAGATTTCTATCAGTTCGATTGCAGATTGTATTTAGAAATTGAGATATAACTCTTTGATATATTTCTTCATTCAGCTCGCTTTTAAGTCAGTGCTTTCGGAATTATACCGGAGTTAGTCCATACAGATTACCGAAAGAATTATTGGGTGTGGTTGTTATACCCCCGCTTTTTTAATAAGACTTGTGGAAAAATAGAACAAATTGTCTAGTTACTTCTTCTTGTTAAGTTGCTTGGATAGAACTTGTTCACTAAGACTGATTATTTTGATAATCTTTATCTTGGTTTGATCTTTGAACAAAGGAGTTTATATTAAACGAAAGATCCTTTATTATACTTTATCTCTGATCTAAAGATTAATTTGGGAGGTTGATACGTGATTTGGTTACTAAAACAGATTTAGTCCTTTACTATTTAGGTTTGTGATCCAAAGAGATTGAGAGCAAAAATCTTCAGAGTGGTGAAACAACTCAAGATAGTGGATTTTTTTTTTTGGAATTCACATGCGCAGACTAGATTGGTCATAGACACGAAGATGCTGAAGGATTTGAGTAATAAATAAGTGTTAGTTGGTTTCAACTATACGAAGTTGCGGTAGTCAGTTTGTGTAGCGGGTGAATTCTTAGAGTATCCAAAACTGGACTAGGTCCTGAGGTATTTCTGCCAGATAGTTTTCTTTGTTAACAAAATCTTGTGTAATGTGCCACTACTTTACACTCTGCATTATAATTATTGTCATAGTTATAATTAAGTCACTACACTTGTATGTTAATCAACCTGGAAATGACCCCATAGTTAGTTTGTTTTGAACTTTGACTATTTACCAAATACACCTTGTAGAAATAATTTTTAACTGTTGTTTTTTTGTAAGGTTGTACAAGGAGTGATTGCATTGGTAGATATCGAAAAAAATTTGGTGTACTCGGTACCCTTGTCGTTTCACCTGTGTTTTATAAGAGTATCCTGAAAGAGTTTCATAGAGCAATTTTCTTAAATAAGGTAATTGAGTTTCGGGGATTTTGGCGGCGAACAATAAGAACCTGTCCAGTTTTTGTAATCTAAAGAATCAGTTTTCGAAAGCATGACAAGGAGCATATATTTTTGACTTTCTTAGCTGTGTTCGAAAACTAGAGTTTTTTTTTTGAAAACTACATAATTTTTGAAAGTTACATCTCTTGTTTTGAAAACATCAACAATGTGGACTAAAAGTACATCCTATGTTGATCGGAAATGGGTTTTTAAAAGCTTGCCAAGATTATTTTTACAAGCCATATAAAGAGTAGTAGAACACCAATCATGTACAATATTACTTTAGCACTTTGATTAATTCCAATGATCAAGACTCTCATTTTAAAGTCAAGGTATTTTTCTTTAATACTTCGTTTGTTTCACGGATTCACAGATAAATATAGAGGTCGACAATCATAGAGAGGAAATCAAATCTTCAATTACTGACCTTTGATGACTGTTGATGTCTTCGTGTGATATCCAGTCCTTGTCTCAACTCTTCAGAGGTAACTTGAAGTATTCCATCCTACACCTCTACAACTTAAGTCTAACCTAACCCCAATTTGAATATTGTAATACCCTATATTTTTAGATATTGTTTCGGGTCGGGTTATACCCCGGATTAGTTAACCTTGTGGCTTAGTTTGTTGTACCTTAGCCTTAGCCTTAGCCTAGGTGGGTGGATTAAATTAGGAAGGATACAATTTAGGGTGGAAATAGAATAATCAATAATAAATAAAATAAAGGGAAAATGAAAAGATAAATAAAATAGTTAAGAAAATAATAAGAAGAAATAATTTTAGATTTGGAAAAGAATGAGAAGGAAAAAGAGATGGAGCTAAAGTTTTTAGAGAAGAAAATTATGGATAATCTATAGGAGATTGTAGCTAATTAAAGATAGAATGTTTAATCCCTTTTCTCTTCTTGTTTCTTTGTTACACTTTGATTTCAATTTTGTGTATTCTTATATCATTAGGGTTCTGAAATTTATCTATTTAATTTGAAGCATCCAATTGATGATCAGCCTTTTATTATTGGTAGAAAGCATTATTGGGTATCACTAGTCAAAATTTGAGAATAATCCATCGTCTATTCACCGTTTAAACTTTCTTTGAATTTGAGTGATGTTTCTGAAATATTTGGACAGATTCGCTTTGTTGTGGTTTTGATGTTCTTAGGTAATCTTAATAATGTTGAAACGACTTGAGGTCTTACCGAAAGTTGTAGATAAACATCTTATCTTTCATTTTTCTTTGGAATTGATCAATTTAAGATTAATATTAATTTACTGTGAATAATATGATAATATGATGTTATCTTCCCAATTTTTAGAAGGATCATATAAAACAAATATCTTTTGTTTGAACCGTTGGTTTGGTGTGAATTTTGGATATGTTTTATAAGAATGTTTCAAAAATGTTTCTGCAAAATATGAGGATTATCGGATAATTTTATCACCATGAAACATATAATGTAGTATGGTTGCAGTTAGTTTGTTTGATTAAATGCTTGGAAGAAATTCATGTTGTTAAGCCATAGTTGCTTGTGTTGTTTGTGAAAATGTTTTTGGAAATGAGTTCTTGTTTTACCTTATATGGAACATGTTTCATACTAACGGCGGGTAATGATCCCCGAGAGTTAAATGGGTAATGATCCCCATGGGAACTTGTGTTTCCCGACCATCGATGGCGGCTGTCCGTGCCGGTAAACGATAGGTGGTGTACGAACCAAGGTTTTCGTATTGTGAATGAAATGGGTAATGATCCCCGAGAGCAAATGGGTATGATCCACATAGGAACTTTTGTTCCTGACCATTGATGGAGGCTGTCTGTGCCGATAAATGATAGATGGGTGTACGAACCAAGGTTTTCGTACCGTGAACTCATAATTACTTGTTGTGATGACAATATTAATTTGTGAATCATGTGTTGAAATCTAGATTATATGATTTTTTGGAAAACTTAATTGGTGTTATGAACTCATGTGCGGAATATAATTCAATGAATTGTTGAACTCAAGTGTGAACTTATATGGATGAATTTTGAATTGATATGTTAAATCCCAAATGGATGATTAGTGAACTCATGGTTTCTCCGTGACTATATAAATACGTGAATATATGTGTTGAATCATTGATGAATGACTTGTTGACAATCATCTTGGTGTTGTAAACTCATGGTTTGTTGTGACAATATAAATATTATTAGTGTTATGAACTCAGTGTGAAATCTAATTGCATGAATTGTTGAGAATGTTATTGATGTTATGAACTTATGTCTTGAATCTGAATTTAGACGATTTGTAAGAAATATTATTGGCGTTGTGAATTCATGATTGAAGTCTAAATAAGATAATTTATTAGAAACATTATTGGTAATGTGATTGCCGAATATAACATTGATTAGCTGAAGTCACAATGTGTTTCTTGGTATATGTTTATGCTTGATAAAATGATTATGTTTGCGCATCTTTGGAGAATTGGGAATGCGTTCTATTGAGCTGTCATCTCACCCCAATTGACATTTCTCGCAGATTTATTAGAGTTGAAGCAGCGGAAGATGGAAATGAGTAGCTTAGTGATTGAATTGTTTACTTGTTGTTAGAGCATTGCTCGGTCGAAATCACATGCGTTGCTATCTCAAGCATGTTTGTCAATGTTAGTGATCAAAACTATAAGTATTGAATTCTAGTCTACTATAGCTAAGTCTCGGACTAGGATAGAAAGTGTAGTTGAGCTCAAGAACTTCATGGCGATTCATCATACAAGAAGAAGAACTACTCAAGGAACCGGTGGAACTTCTCGACAAAAAGGTATGTGAAGACTTGAACTTATCTGTCACTCAAAAGTCTATCTACTCTATCTCCTACTTCTTGAGACAAAAAGTCTATGCTATACATAGACTTAGATTATACACATTTGGTATTTCGAGCCGAGTATACCTCGCCTATCTATATCTTGAAATATGTGTTGGTAAGCGTTTCGCTTCGACCATGTTTATCTTTACCTAGTGACGAAAGTCATGATATGTTTCAATCATTTTGAAAATTTCTTTGACGAGAAATGGTGTAACAACTATATAACGTCCTCTAAGAATGTTTCAATGATTGGAATGAGAGTTTAGATTACATAACCAATGATGGACATAAGTATTGTTGTGTAAACACATATGTGCATAAGTCATATTCCTTGAACCAAAGTTTGCGAACTTTGTTGATCAAGAGAAACCGGAAGAATGGCTTGTTTCCAAGTCCGCGAACTGCCGAACTTCTCATCCTGGGAAATTCTGCTGGATTGACAAACTTGTTACGCGAGTACCAGTCCGTGAACCGGCGGAAAGTCTTTGCCGAGATTTTCTGCTGGAGTTTGTAAACTCTGCCCGGTTGCTTAAGTCCGCGAACCTAGTGTGCGAACTTAAGAAGGTTATATATCTGAAGATGATTTCTGAACTTAAACTTATAAAGACTAAGGAATGCAAATTGCAAACCGTGACTATAAAGTTCATGAACCGATTCAAGTGAATAAATTCATCTTTGCTTCAATTGTATCTTGTGTGGTACATAAGATTTCCTTGCAATTGAACAACTCTCTAACTAGTTCATTTGAGTCACTTGAACTAGTTATGGCGAAGAAGAATATGGTTGGTATGAAATGCTCATATGGCTAACCTTTTGGGTTAACTATTGTTGAACCAACAATGTACACGTTTGGGTACGGTTAACAAACCTAGAAACGTACATTTCATTTGTGTATAACAAGCTAAGTTTTCGATCTAACGGTTGAGAAATATTAGCTTGAATCTAAATCAGGTTTTCATCTAACGGTGTATATTGTTTGCTTTGTGACCAAGGCGAAACCCTGATTTGAAAGACTATATAAGGGGATATCTAGCAATTCTGCAAAACTAATCCCCACACCTCACGTGTGATACTAGTTTTCGTGCTAGAGTCGTTTTTCCTTTAACCTTTGGTTTTCTTCTTCTAAAACCAGGTTAACGACTTAAAGACTTCATTGGGATTGTGAAGCCAGACCGATATTACTTTTATCATAGTTGTGTGATCTGATCTTGCATCTTTTATCGTATGAGTACAATCAGATTGATTGGATTGAGATTAATATCTCCGATAGGCAAGATATAAAAAGCAGTCACAAACATCTTCATCTCATTTTTTGTGATCCCGAAACATCTTGTTTCGCTACCATACGATTATGATTGTTGTGAGGTGATTGATTTATCTTGGCTGTTCTTAGGGAATATAAGACCGGATTATCAATTGGTTCTTGTTCACCTTGATTATTATCAAAAGACGGAACAAAAACTTTAGGGTTTTTCTGTGGGAGACAGATTGATCCTTTGATAGACTTGTCTATGTGAGACAGATTTGTTTATTGTTAAAGCCTGCGATTTTGGGTCGTAGCAACTCTTAGTTGTAGGTGGGATCATCTAAGGGAATCAAGTGCGCAGTATCCTGCTGGGATCAAAGGCGTAGGGAGTACAATTGTACCTTGGATCAGTGGGAGACTGATTGGGGTTCAACTACAGTCCAATCCGAAGTTATCTTGGAGTAGGCTAGTGTATGTAGCGGCTTAATAGAGTGTGTGTTCAATCTGGACTAGGTTCCGGGGTTTTTATGCATTTGCGGTTTCCTCGTTAAAAAAATTTCTGGTGTCTGTGTTATTTCAGTTTCCACATTTTATTGTTTTATCTTTATAATTGAAATAATACAGGTTGTGCGTTAGATCATCAATTAGAGTAATCCAACCTTTGGTTGTTGATTGTCATTGATTGATCCTTGGATATTGGTCTTTGGTACCATCCAAGTTATTCCTTGTATTTGATTAGTACTCGTAGTTTCTGTTTGAGGAAATCAAATCAAGAGAGAGAGATATAAACTCGTTGATATACTTTTAATTGATTGAGTCTTGTTGATTCTCTTAAAAGTATATTTGATTTTGTCCATACAGATTGCTAAGCGAAATATTGGGTGGTGTTGTCAGACCCCCGCTTTTTCAATTGGTATCAGAGCAGGAAAACACGTTCAAGACCTCAAAAGTCTGTGTTTGTAGCGATGTGACTCTATGGACAGAGGTTCTATCTCTATTAACGTACCACCAGTATTCGATGGCTCTAATTACTATGCGAGCTTCTCTTCAAGCGCGCGATTTTCAATCGTGGGTATATGTTGTTAATGGCTATGATGCTCCCGTTGTGGCAGTTGGAGATGTAAACGTTCCCAAGAATATTGGTGAATATAATCCTGCCGAGATACTTGCTGCAAAGTAAAACTCCGACGGTTTGAATGCCATCATACATGCCATTACCCCAAATCTTCAGCACTCTGTGTCAAATTGCACTAGGTCTAAAGATGCCTGGGATATCTTAGAAACCGTATTTGAAGGTAACTCCAGTCAAAAGGAAGTTAGGCTTCAAAACCTTAATTCCGATCGGGAGAACCTTCGTATGGCAGATGAAGATACATTTGATGAGTTTAATCACAAATTGTCTGAAATTGTTAATGCATCTTTTGCATTAGGTAAGATTATTTCTGAAAAGGACATTGTGATGAAAATTCTCAGATCGCTGCCATCTAGATACGAGTCTAAGAAGCATGCCATTGTTGAGGGAAATAACCTTGATAATCTTTACAGAAATACATTGGTTGGAAAGATAAAGATATTTGATCATGAGCATACATCCAAAATCAGAAAGGATGTCGCCTTTAAATTACAGAAGAACACTAAGTTACTTGATAAAAGTAAAAGTGTTTATGTCTCTGAGGATGATCAGTTTGAGGGTGATTTTTCGGATGAAGATCTTGATAAATCAGTCTCCTTGATCACAAGACAGTTTAGGGATCTTCTATTGAAGAGAAGTAAACAGTTTTTAAGAGACAAACCTAGGTCGCCAAATAAACCTCACAATCGTGTCCCTCCTAAAAATGGGGATGCTGACGAGGATATGCCACAGTGTTTTAAGTGTAAAGGTTTTGGTCATTTTGCAAACGAGTGCCCAAATCGTAGAAAATACAATGTGAACAAAGGTCTTGCTGTAACACTTGATAAGATGTCTGGGATCTATGATTCTGATGAAGATAGGAAATCAAGTGTTGGTCTTCTATGTGAAAACATTTACTTTGATAATTGTATCAATACATATATCAACCTTGATGGTTTCGGTGAAGAAGAGAATCCAATCAAGATGGAAAAATCAATTGACTCATCCTTTGGAAACTCTGGTTGTAATGTTTCAGGATTTACTACATGTCTGGTTGCTTTCACACCACAGATGCCTGAATACTATCCAAGTTTGACATGCTCGTTTTATTCTCAAAAGGGTCATGAAATATCAAGATGTTACAAGTACAAATATCAAGTAAGGCACGCCAACAAACTTCAACGAAGATCAAATCAATTGGCAAGGAAGCTTAAACTTACTCAGAAGACTGCTGAGGTATGTAGGATTTTATCTTCGTCTAAGAAGTTGGTTTCTAAAGACAAAATAAGACCATTAGAGAAGAAGGTATGGTCAAATCGCTTTGATAGACAGAAGTCTGAGGATTCCTTTCAAGAGGAAAATTGTGGACAAATTATTGTTCACCACAACACAAATTAATTGTGTTGTTTGGTAAATCTTGTCTCATGTGCCTGATCAAAAAGAGATAAGATTGTGTACCGCTCAGGCTTTAGGAAAAGTTTTTTTCTTAGGTTTGTTTTTACTGTCTATCAAATAAAGTAAAGGGTTATTATCGATAATTTTACTCTTTATAGGGTTTAGAATTGGGCATCCACGAACCTGTTTAAAGGTTGCGAACCCTACATTTCTTTTTCCTCTCTGATATCTTTTATATCTTAAGACTGCTTAATGAGATTGTGAATTCCACTCACAAAAAACCAGTTGTTTATAATTGTTCTCTAAGCATCATGTCTTTGGATGGAAAAGATGACAATATGATTGTTAAGCCATCAATCAAGGAAAAAGAGAAATCTCCAGTAACTCCTTCCTTGAAAAGAAAGAGGAGGAATACAAGAAAGCCAAGGACTGTCCCTTCTAACTCTCAGAAGTTTTCCGATGTTCTTTATGAGTTCAAGGAAGTAAGAAAGGAGATTAGTGAAATAAAGGCTTGCGTTTTACGATCTTTGGAAACTCAGAAGGCCCTGGTTCGACATCATCAGCCAAGACGGTTTGTTGGTATTGACTCCTTCCTCCACAAACCTTATATTCCAATGGCTATTGACGACAAGGAGTTCGGGAATGATAAGGAATTTCTCAAAGATATTGTTGCCTAGTATGTCTTCTTTTTGGTTTAGTTGGAATAATAACTAGTGCTTGAATAGCAATGATTGTGACTACACATAGATATTATACTTTTCATCTTCTTGTTTTTTTAGGTTTATTGATGTTAAGTTCTAAAAATATTTGGAGGATGATGGTTTGCAGTATTTAATCTTTATGATTTTTTATATTGCAATTTGTTATGGGATATCGGTGTTTACGTCCGTGAACTATGTTGTCCCATATTTTGCCAAAAGTAAAGTCGTTCATGATCGGTATTCATGTATTGATTTAAGGATGAATAGACTTTTGACATATACAAAAGTTAAGCCTATATTCTCAATTCTTTGATGGAAGATAGGTTAAAATCTTCTGTGTTCAAGGATTATGTCTATTAAAAATCGTTATGCAAATAGTGATGGAAGATAGAATGAATCCTTGTGTATTCCACAATATTGATCTTCACTGATCCATATTTTATGTAATACTGTGAGGATCCATAATGTGTCTTATGTTGAGAACGATACAACCAAGTTGATTATTTTTTGATTAGCTTTGTTGGTTGTTCCGTAAGGTACTTTATGTTGAGCATTCTTGAACTAAATTAATCATCCTGTTTGGTTATTTAGTCATTGCTCCATAAGTATTTTTATGCCGAGCAAAACAAATGACAATTAAATTTATTATTGTTGTAATAAGTTTGATTGTGTATTCAAATTAGATTAATTATGTGCTCTCTTGTAATTAATCTAGTTGAGTATTTTCTTACTCCGTAAGATTCCTCTTATGTTGAGTATATGAACGACTATATTATTCATTTTTTGATGGGTATGTTAGTCGTATGCTCCGTAAGTTCTCTTATGTCGAGCATAATCAATTAAGTTGATCACTTTTGTGTTTAATTTGATTGCGTATTCCGATTAAATTAATCATGGGTTTACTTGTGATCAATTTGTTTGATATTTTGGATATAGAAAATCATTCTCATGGTTTTTAGTGTCCAATAAAAATCCTTCTTTTCTTTTGAAATTAAGGTCGCTTTTGTTGTTCCCTTGGGAATGACATCATATGGGGGAGAGTTCTTTTGAACTTGTGCTTAATGGTCATATCTTGAGGGGTGTGCGTCTGTGGAGTTTTAAAGGGGTTATCTTGTATCTTTTAAACTCCTTGATGAATGCTATTAGCTTCGGCTATATGATTGCATCTAAATTAGATGGTATGTATTTTCTTTTAGTCATGAAATGTCTCTTACGGAAATTTCATTATGATCTCGTTCTTGTACCTTTGCCAATTTTATTGACAAAAATGGGGAGAATTAATATGTAGTTCACACTACAAATACATGTGGTTTTGGGATCATTGTGTAAGGGGGAGTGGTTTCCAAGTGAGATGGAGTATTGACTAAGGGGAAGTGATACATATCACCGTAGTATTATTGTTGAAGTTGTGATACAATTGGACTTTGACACTGTGTAATAATACTGTGACACGGTATAACAATAATCTAGACTGATGCTTTCTCATTGTTATAGCTACGGATCTTCAACAACGGTGATGCTAAACTTACAACCTTTGGGATCATTGAAGTACTTGGAAGTGACAAAGATTTCGAGGAATGTTGAAGATTAGACATGTGGAATAGGAGCTACTAGAGTTTCTTTATCTTTTTTGTATTCCATATGTATTGATAGTTTTGTCATTAAAATTGACAAAGTGGGAGATTGTTAGAGCATTGCTCGGTCGAACTCGCATGCGTTGCTATCTCAAGCATGTTTGTCAATGTTAGTGATCAAAACTATAAGTCTTGATTTCTAGTCTACTATAATTAAGTCTCATACTGGGATAAAAAGTGTAGTTGAGATCAAGGACTTCATGGCGATTCAGCATACAAGAAGAAGAACTACTCAAGGAACCGGTGGAACTTCTCGACAAAAAGGTGTGAAGACTTGAACTTATCTGTCACTCAAAAGTCTATCTACTCTATCTCCTACTTCTTGAGACAAAAAGTTGTATGCTATATATAGACTTAGATTATACACATTTGGTATTTCGAGCCGAGTATACCTCGCCTATCTATATCTTGAAATATGTGTTGGTAAGCGTTTCGCTTCGACCATGTTTATCTTTACCTAGTGACGAAAGTCATGATATGTTTCAATCACTTTGGAAATTGCTTTGACGAGAAATGGTGTAACAACTGTATAACGTCCTCTAAGAATGTTTCAATGGTTGGAATGAGAGTTTAGATTACATAACCAATGATGGACATAAGTATTGTTGTGGAAACACATATGTGCATAAGTCCTATTCCTTGAACCAAAGTTTGCGAACTTTGTTGATCAAGAGAAACCGGAAGAATGGCTTGTTGCCAAGTCCGCGAACTCAGTCCGTAAACTGCCGAACTTCTCAGCCTGAGAAATTCTGCTGGAGTTGACAAACTTGTTACGTGAGTACCAGTCCGCAAACCTAGTCCGCAAACCAGCGGAAAGTCTTTGCCGAGATTTTCTGCTGAAGTTTGTAAACTCTGTCCGGTTGCTTAAGTCCGCGAACCTAGTGTGCAAACTTAAGAAGGTTATATATCTGAAGATGATTTCTGAACTTAAACTTATAAAAGACTAAGGAACACAAATTTCAAACCGTGGCTATAAAGTTCATGAACCGATTCAAGTGAATCAAATCATCTTTGCTTCAATTGTGTCTTGTGTAGTACATAAGATTTCCTTGCAATTGAACAACTCTCTAACTAGTTCATTTGAGTCACTTGAACTAGTTATGGTGAAGAAGAATATGGTTTGTATGAAGTGCTCATATGGCTAACCCTTTGGGTTAACTATTGTTGAACCAACAATGTACACGTTTGGGTACGGTTAACAAACCTAGAAACGTACATTTCATTTGTGTATAACAAGCTAAGTTTTCGATCTAACAGTTGAGAAATATTAGCTTGAATCAAAATCAGGTTTTCATCTAACGGTGGATGTTGTTTGCTTTGTGACCAAGGCGAAACCCTGATTTGAAAGACTACATAAGGGGACATCTAGCAACTCTGCAAAACTAATCCCCACACCTCATGTGTGATACTAGTTTGCGTGCTAGAGTCGTTTCTCCTTTAACCATTGGTTTTCTTCTTCTAAAACCAGGTTAACGACTTAAAGACTTCATTGGGATTGTGAAGCCAAACCGATACTACTTTTATCGTAGTTGCGTGATCTGATCTTGCATCTTCTATCGTACGAGTGCAATCAGATTGATTGGCTTGAGATTAATATCTGCGATAGGCAAGATATAAAAAGTAGTCACAAACATCTTCATCTCATTGTTTGTGATTCTGAAACATCTTGTTTCGTTACCATACGATTAAGATTGTTGTGAGGTGATTGATTTATCTAGGCTTTTCTTCGGGAATATACGACCGGATTATCAATTGGTTCCTGTTCACCTTGATTATTATCAAAAGACGGAACAAAAACTTAAGGTTTTTTTCGTGGGAGACAGATTGATCCTTTAATAGACTTGTCTGTGTGAGACAGATTTTTTTATTGTTAAAGCTTGCGATTTTGGGTCGTAGCAATTCTTAGTTGTGGGTGAGATCAGCTAAGGGAATCAAGTGCGCAGTATCCTGCTGGGATCATAGGTGTAGGGAGTACAACTGTACCTTGGATCAGTGGGAGACTGATTGGGGTTCAACTACAGTCCAGTCCGAAGTTAGCTTGGAGTAGGCTAGTGTTTGTAGCGTCTTAATAGAGTGTGTGTTCAATCTGGACTAGGTCCCGGGGTTTTTCTGCATTTGCGGTTTCGTCGTTAACAAAATTTCTGGTGTCTGTGTTATTTCAATTTCCGCATTATATTGTTTTATCTTTATAATTGAAATAATACAGGTTGTGCGTTAGATCATCAATTAGAGTAATCCAACCTTTGGTCGTTGATTGTCATTGATTGATCCTTGGATATTGGTCTTTGGTACCATCCAAGTTATTCCTTGTATTTGATTAGTACTCGCAGTTTCTGTTTGAGGAAATCAAATCAAGAGAGAGAGATATAAACTCGTTGATATGATTTTAATTGATTGAGTCTTGTTGATTCTCTTAAAAGTATATTCGAGTTTGTCCATATAGATTGTTAAGCGAAATATTTGGGTGGTGTTGTTAGACCCCCGCTTTTTTCACTTGTATTTGCTTGAAATGTAAATCTGAACTAAAATGTTGTTAAAGATGTTTAGTAAATTCATATGAATCAAATCATGTATATAAAGTTTTAGTTATGTTTATTATAAAAATAAACTTTAAGTCTCTTTCCGACCCGTAACGCTTCGAGTTCGGATCTTCATATGGGTTTGACTCTGGTCCGGAACTCGGGGTGTTACAAATATAGTGAGCGATTCAAGCTTATAGGTTTGGCATCTAGATTTGACAACCGAACTTGACATACCAACGCTTGTGGGTGCTACCAATCAATGCTCTAACACGCGTGACTTGAAATCAGCCAGTGTGACCCAAAATTATCCGCTGTAACACATACTTTATAACTAAAAATATGAATTGTAATTGAGTATACCAATGTGACTCAAAGTTTGGGAACACAACTCAAAATCTTCCACGTGATTCATAGTGGCCAAATTTAACAAGTGACTTGTCGCCTACAAGTTATATGTTACCTAATATACATCTCATATTTTAAAATCTGTCTCGTAAAACTACATTATAAACCAATTATTGTAAACCAGATTTTACAAAATGGTGTAAAATTGATCTCATGATGAACTCAAATTTTGAAACCACCTTTAGAGAAGGTTGAGAGAGTTCACGAGTTCGACTCTCACCCCTTTCACAAAATAGGGCCCAACTAGTTATAATATATATAATAAAGGAAAATTTCATTAAAGGATCAAACATTTACATAGTTTTTACCCTCAACTAGCTGACTCGAGATTTCACATGATAGTCTATCATACCAGTCTCTGGTTACACAAACATTCCTACTAAATTTTACAAGCTTGTCAGCTACCTTGTTTACGTTTTTTTGACATAAAAACCTACATTTCCATCTATTAAAATAGTGAAGGGCTCAGGAAACCATCTTGAAGTATTATCAAGAGCAGAGACGCTCAATCTTCAGAACTTGTTTGCGAAACCATATATATTGTCAGTATCAGATGACTACTCATTGGATACCGATGAAGAACAAATGCTTCCTAGGTTATTGAAAAATTATAAAAGTTTTGGTTATCTTTACATTTTTTAGTTTTAGGATCTTCTTTACGAATTATCCTGTTCTTTCTCTTCGTCAAGGTTTTCTCCCTATGGGCTTTCCCTGTCAAGGTTTTTAACGAGGCAACATATGCGAGTTCAACACCTTTCGATATTGTTTATCTTTTATTTTTCATATAGTATTGTTAGCTATACTATTATTGTAACCACGACTACTAACACCTTAAGTAAGTCTTCTCAATGAATCCCTAATTTGCAAAAAGAAAGAAAGGAAAAAATATTGAATCTCCACGGAGAATGTTTACATGCAACCAAGATACGTTATTGG
This sequence comes from Papaver somniferum, assembly GCF_003573695.1. Classification (NCBI taxonomy): domain Eukaryota; kingdom Viridiplantae; phylum Streptophyta; class Magnoliopsida; order Ranunculales; family Papaveraceae; genus Papaver; species Papaver somniferum. Next base: position 158,827,244 of record NC_039365.1, on the reverse strand, counting down.
ATTTGGTTGCAAAAATATCTTGCTATTCCCTTTTAAGTCAATCTCAATCAAGAATTCAAGATACATCGAAGCTCCATTATTTTGTACCAAGTGACAGCTTCAAAGATGGCCAAACACTAGGCACTTTCAGCATTGTAGAAGTTTCTTTACACCCTTTAAATTTACCTAGAAAATATGCCAATACTAGCCATGCTATGCGATTTTGCTTTGAATGATTTTCTGGGGATCATCCTTTTTTGGGGGGACCATTGTTTTATTTTGGGTAAAGACATTAGAAGTAAATCTAGGTCACCCCATATCTGATATTTATATTAATACCTAAACTACCCTAATAATTAATTTTAGGTTATGATTAGTTAAATGATTTAGTTAATAATAATTAGTGAGATTATATTAAAAGATGGTATGGTTGTTAGATGAGTAGAATTTTAGAGAGAGTAAAGTTAGAGAAGATGAAGGAAAAAAACATGGAAAATATTTTTTTTCCAATTCACTAAGTTTGGGTATTCAAGTGATGAAAACTCATCTGATTCTTCATCTCCATCCTCTCCTAGAGTATTTGTTAACATTCACAATGATCCGGATATGAGTTATTACTTAGATGGTGATTCTATTCTTCCCAAAACTCAATCTCAAGATGAATACGATGGATTTTATCAACCACAACCGGAGGAAGAGTATTTGAGTGTCCAGGTATGCTCCAAACTTAGATAATGTATGTTGAATTGGTCAAAAATTTCCTAAAAATGTAAATTTTTCAAGTGGATTTGGGCTAGTTCGGTTACGCTATGTCAAGAACAGCTAACCGAACTCATCTGGAAGTGCAGTTCGGTTGCTTTAGCTAAACACGGAAGTAACTGAACTCACCTGAAAGTGTTGTTCGGTTACTTTCTCCAAACACACAGGTTACCGAACTCAGATTTCATTGTAATGTTCGGTTGGTTCGTTAAAAATTAACAAACCGAACTTTACGTAAAAATTAGATCTAACTTAGTGTATAAAGTTCGGTTGGTACTCAACCAATAACTAACCGAATTTACGTAAAAATAAGAATTAACTTAGTGTACAAAGTTCAATTGTTTCGCAAACTGCATGTTTACGAACTAGATAACCGAACTCTACGTAATATTAGAGTTTACTTAGTATATTAAGTTCGGTTGTTTCGCAAACTCGAAATAACAACGTAAATAACCGAACTTAGGAAAAATAATAATATGAAATTCCAGTGTAATGTTCGGTTATCTAGATAAAATAAGAAGTAACAGAACGTTTTATTTGTTACTTGTTCGGTTATATGTCAACTTTGCTTTATAAACCGAACCTTGAGTTCAGTTATTGCGATAATGTAATTCCAATTGATGTTTTTACATTTCTTGTAGATGGAAAGCCAACCTATACCAATGGATGATCAACCTTCTCCGGTTAATATGTTGTTCGAAGATACATCTCATCATTATGCTAATGAGTTCGTAGTTTCAAACACACAAAGGATAATTCAACGGCGTACCTGGACAAGGGTGTATAACCCTCCAAAGAAAACACTCCTAAGCCTCGAAGCTTTTCTGAGCTCCGCTTGAATGAACGAAATAACCGCAATGCCCCAACAGTAGTTGTTCACCTGATCAAGGGGGTCCAATAGCTGGAGGTAACAAGCATTTACCACGTGACCTGAAGTATCGGGGAAGAAAATGGTTCCTAGTTGATATAACAAATAAGCAGTCACATGGTGCTGAATCTTCTCCTCGGTCATCACCAACTTTCCTTTAAGAACCAACTTGCTCGTCCCACTAAACTCATCAAACAAGGTTGTCATCTTGATCTTTTTTAATATCTTCTTGCACGTGCGGTCTTTGTTAAACGGATTATGCTCATCACCTTCGTCAGGCTCTTTTGCAGCTCTTCTAAACTCACATTGTGCCTTGCTAGAGCTCCATCCTAGACACTTTTCGACCAATTTTTCAAGACGTTCATAACTCATTGAGTGATCATAGCCTTCTCGAACACTTGTTCCCGTAATTGGTAGGCCTGTGATTATAAAACAATCATCCGGAGTTATTTCCATCTCGCCAAACGGTAGATGAAAGGTATCCGTCTCTGGATAAGGCCTCTCGACAAATGCAGTAACAGTGACAACATCAAATTTTTGGTGTGCGTGTTGTATCGCGTTCCAAAGTACACAATCATATACCACCAACCGGACCTCATCACACTCATTTTCTATATTCCATATCTTGTTCTTTTGACGTTTTAAAACACGGACAACATTATTATGGTCCTAAAATAACAACATCTTATCTTATATACTAATATATATAAAAAAAATATATGTCAAAATATAATAAAAATCATTGAGAAATCTTCATGGTTAAGATTCAATACCTTTGCCGAATAGATCTTAGCAGCCCATGAGTTTTTGTAGCCAAACAAGACGTCCCCTCCATCTCTTGGAGTACCATAAGTTGGGTTCTTTGGTGGCAAAAACAGATCGTCATCAGGAATGTATGCATATCTAGCACAAGGTTTTTTAGCCGCCTTTCTAGGTTTTTCTTAACTTCTTCCTGTTCAACTTCCTCTTAATCTGAGTTGTCCTCTGCTTCTTCATCTTCATTGTCTCTATCCTTATCCTTACCTTCCTCATCTTCTTAATTGTTATCCCCATCATCCTTATCTCGATCTTCCTTATCTTCTTCATTGTCATCCCCATCATCCTTATCTCCATCTTCCTTATCTTCTTCATTGTCATGCCCATCATCCTCATTTCCACCCATGACTTCAGCTGGTTCCTCTTCTCCTCTTGATTACCCATGTCTTCCACAATTTCTTCATTAACTTGTTGTATCACATTGTCAACATTATCTCTATTGACATCGTCTTGGATAACAACACTGGTAGGCTTTGGGATATGTATAAAATGAAGCGAAATGAAACGCGGGCCTACAGTAATACCGCAAGTGCACGGTCGTCGGTTGTAGCTCGTGCAAGTACGGGTTGATCCACAGAGACTGGGTGTGTTTTGGAGTGTTTAGCTATTTTGGGTTCTAAATTGCTATTGGGCTTAGTGGGTTTGTTTGTAATGATGAAGTGCTTTAGGCCTTGGGCCTTTGAATTGAACTGAGCCTTGGACTCAGTTGGTCTTAAAATGAATTGAACTGGGCCTTAATAATGCACTTGGGATTGGAGTGTCAATGGGCTTTGAGTACCCTTGACAGAGAACTAGGCCTTAATAATGAACTTGGGCTTGGAGTGTCAATGGGCTTTGAGTACCCTTGACAGAGAACTAGGCCTTTAGTGGACTGAACTTGAGCTTTGATTTAGCTAGGCCTTTGGGTCTTAACCTGAACTGTGGTTTCAGTTTGTAAAGCAGCAGTAGGACTTAACCAGCAGTAGGACTTAACCAGCAGCAGTAGGACTTAACCAGCAGCAGGCCAAGGGAAGAATAACAGGGCAAAACAAGGCAATGAAGAAAGAAGAGATGGCAGTGAACAAAACAGTGTGAACAAGATAATGAGTAACAAAACAGTGAACAAAAACAAAACAAAATGGAACAAAGTGAACCAAGGCCTAAGCCAAGGGCATGGAAGATGGTGAAACTAACAGTGATAACAATGCAAGTAGTAGCAGTGGCTCTAGGCATACCAATGGAATGGGAGGAGAATTAGCTTGCTATGAGCACTAATTCCTCCCATTGCTCAATCACAACAATGCAAGAGAGTTAAGCATACAAATGGAGTGGGAAGAAAACTAGCTTGCTCATTGTCACTAGTGAGCACTAGTTTCTCCCCACTGCTCAATCAAAACAGTGTACTGAAAGCTCTAACCTAGCATACCATCACTTCTTGACAATGAATTGAAACACAGTTGAACAATGAAGGAACAAACATCACAAGAACATGAAACAACTGAAATTAAACCTTAGCAGACATCACAAGGAACAAACATCACAACTGAAATTAAACCTTAACAGAACAAACATCACAACTGAAATGAAGGAACAAACATCACAAGGAACAAAACAGGATATTAAGAGTAAAACAACTGAAATTAAACCTTAACAGAACATGAACAGTGCATGAAACAGCACAAAATTGAAAAGAGAAAAACATTAACAGGACATGAAAGTCCTGGACGCTGGCTATTCCAAGCATAGTCTTTACATCACACCCACAAGGCTATTTATAGTCCACAACACAATTAGGGTTATACCAAACAAAATTCCAAGTTAACAGTAGACTAGGGTTTGATTTCTTTACCTAATTTGATGTAGCAACATCAAATTGAACTCGACCCATTCTTCTATTTGTCCTCCTCTACCTCTCCATGCCTTCAATTTCTCTCTAGCTTCACCTAATTCTCTACCATGTCTATCAATGCTTTTTCTCTATTTTCAAAACCCTAGACTAGGGGAAAACAGTGAAAAGAAGTGAGAGGCATGTTAGAGTGATAGGGGTTTCGGTGGTTGAGCAGGTGGAGAGTTGGTGGTAGCGGATATGGAGTGGCAGTGGCAGAGGTGGTGTTCTGGTGGTGGCAGGACATGGTGTTTGCAGAGCTGCAGAGGGGAAGGAAGAGGGGCTCGACTGTTTTGGGAAGAAGGGGGTGTTTGGTTAGGTGGTAGGGCTCGGGTGCTCCAGTGTGTGGCGGCTTCATCGATTTTTGATGTTCAGCGAGACTAAGCCGTGAGATGTGGAGCTGGTAGGTAGATCGGACGGTGATGCGGAGGCAAGCGAGGAGCGACCGTCGGATGAAGGGATACAACGAAACGAACGGTATTTGATAGAGTTAGGTACTGTAGTGTAAGGCGAAGATATCAAACTTTGATGAACAGCAAGGGAGCAACCGTTGGATTCAACTGCAATCTAATCTGATGGCTTGGAATTTCAGCGCTGTGGTGCTTGGCAGAGACTTCAGATTTTGATGCTCTATGAAGGAGCGACCATTGGATGATGAGATGGATCCAATCTAACGGCTGAGAATGGAGGCGGGTATGGATATAGAAAATGGGTTTGGGTAAGGGTTTTGGGCCTTAGGTATGCCAAGCCCATATATTCTTTAAGAACAATTCTTCCTTCTTGAGCCCATTCCTAGCTTTTTGGACGTGCGCTCCATTCTTTGCGGCTTCCTTGCGTAATTTCTTCCGGCTTTTCACTACTCTTCAACTCTTTTTCCGCTCCGCAAGTTATCCAGACTTTATTTATTACCTAAAAATGCAAAATTAAGTAAGAAAAATATTTATTCTTGAAAACAATGAAAATACAGAATATGGGATAAAATGTAGAATTAATGCATAAAAGATGAGTTAAATGCCAACAAAAAGGGATAAATATATACAATATTTGGCACTCATCAAACACCCGGTAATGACCCACGTCCATACTTAGCATTTTTGGTTCCACGCTTACCGGTATCACAATGTACTTTCCCTCGAGGCATGGGAGTTCTCAAATCTTCGGGTAATGGTTGGTTGGATTTCTTACCTTTGCCTCTAAACAAAAAAACAAAATAAATAAGGAATAATTCACGAAAAAAAAACAACTCAAGAAAAAAAATCGTGTTCCAGGGTAGAGTTCGGTTACTCAAGCATTTTTGCGAGCAAACCGAACTCCACATATATATGTAATTAGCCAAGAGTTCGGTTTATCAAGCTTTTTTGCGAACAAAACGAACATATTGGACAAAGTTCGGTTATAAAAGAACTCAACATAATGGGAAAAACAGTAAAGTTCGGTTACATGGAAAATTTTGTTTTTCTTTTCAAATATGGTTAGACTTCGGTTACATGACAGTTTCAAAAAATTAAGCAACCGAACAAATTGGAAAACGTTCGGTTGTATGGGTACTAAACATACAGGGAAAAAAAGAACAGTTCGGTTACATGGCAAAAAAAAATTCTTTTGTAATACAGGTAGAGTTCGGTTAGATGGCAGTTTTAAACATTTATGCGAAACAACCGAACATAGTTTCTTTTGTAATACAGGTAGAGTTCGGTTACATGGCAGTTTCAACAATTTTTGCGAAATAACCGAACTCAGAGTTCAGTAACCTAGTTTTAAATCCTATAGAACCGAACTGTTATTCGTGTTCATCATACCAGGTAGTTCGGTGAAGAAACTAGGGTAACAATAAAACACGTTCTAACCGAACTCAACACTGTAACTTCCATATGAACACTATTTTGATGATTTCTACTCAATTGAACCGATGAAAATCAAATTAAAAGTAATGGGTTTGTTGGGAAATACCTATGAATCGGTCCCATGGCAGACTCAGGGTTGTTCTTGCGACTGTTACACCGAATCAATTGTTCACTTTCCGGTTCAAGTTCTTCCTCAATTTCATTTGCTTGATTAGCTAGATGTCCTAATGGTGGATCTTTTCCTGGGAGTATTTTGGTTTGCTTTCGACGAAACATTTATATAGTTGATTGATTAATCGATGATGAAAATTTTATGAATCGATGATTAATCGATGAAGACGAGTTTGAAACGAAGAAGAAAAAGAAGAGGAGAAAACAGTTCTCCTTGCGGCAGATTTTTTTTCTTTTTTTCTTTTAGATTAGGTTTCACGATTTAAGGTAGGGTTAGTGTTAATTAGGATTAATGTTAATTAGGGTAAGGGACAAATTAGTAAACTCGCTACTTTAGGACACTCCTTAGTATTGTAGGGTAGATGATCTTTTAAAACAATTGTCCCCCAAAAAAGGCTGGTCCCAAAAAAATTGTTTTTTGCTTTTACACGGCGTTGGCCTAGGCCCAAGGCCCATCCAAATTTCTTTTGGGACACTCCAAAGGGGTAGAAAAGTAATAAACATAACTTTAAAACCAGTACTCTCTCTTCTATAACCGAGACCAAAAAACAAAATAGGGCTTTTTAATAAAGTAACCACCTTTTTGAACCATATTTAAGAAACTGGCCGTTTTTTTGAATCTTTATATAAACTGGCCGATATTGACATTTTCCATCCCGTTTTTTTCAAAAAACGGATTTAGGTAGTTAACTGGCTATATGGCAGTTAACCTGCTAGGTAAAAGACGACTTAACCCTCGTCTGAGTTCGTAACCAAACCAGTATCGAGTCAACTCGGTGACTCATTGCAACGGTCGGATTTGTAACGGTTGGATTTGTAACGGTCAGATTCAGCTTCATTCATATAAATTAGGCCCTGCAGAGAAGAACCATAGTATTTGTCATACTCAACAGAACATATCATACCTCACTTGTACAGATTGTGACGGTTTTAAATGGGTCTCAGATGAAGTCTTCATTGCTGCAAAAAACAGAATTATGCATTCAAGTTTACAACTTAATGCTATATGTAAGGAACTCAACAATCTGAAAATGTAACCTGCAAATGTACTAATAAACAACCTGCCACTTTTGATTCAGCATTAATTCAAGTCTACAAAAGAAAAAAATTGTCTTCTTAAACACAAAAAAATCAGAAAACGGATCTCAAATCATTTGTTGTGGCTAGTAACATTTCCACATTTCAACCTCAGCATCAATTTCCAACGCCAGGTTCATGCTCAACTGTATCCATCGCAACCGAAACTAGTTCATTTTGCAAATTCTCTATGCTTCCCGAGGGTGGCAGGCAATCTTCTCTTCTTAGCAACTCCACCACAGTCATCAACATATGCAAGCATGAGGTTATCATACCATTATCTAGCAAGAACAACTGCAACAAGCGAAACCCAACATCGAAAACAGTTAATGTCATCTACCAATTGAAGGAATAGAGAATCATAAACACTAATTTCATCAAATGAGCAACCAAAAACAGCTAACTAAAAGGTTCAGTGCCATAACTTGGTATTATGCTTAAAAAATATAAATTAACCATTTCATTCATAAACCATGCGTCCCAACATATGAGTGGCGCAGGATCACCAACATATAAGTGGCGCACGCATCTAGCATCATTACACAGATTACAAACTGATCATAGAAGCTACGTTGGACAATATGACATACCTTAACTTACTTATGTAAAATCCATAGCAAAGCACATTTCTTTTATGACCAGATAATATAACAGCACCTTTCCTATTCTCATATCCAAGGCACTCAACCAACTGCATTAAGAGTTTTCCTAATCCTTTCCGCTGCACACTCAAGCTACATTCTATCTTCCTTCAACAAAATGATACTGTAAAATACAAACAAAACGATTCCCATCTAGACTGCAGTATGTTAATTGGTTGTCCTACATGTAGAAAAACAAACATCTCCTAGATATTGAAATAACTTTGAACTGTCAGATAAAAAGGATTGCGAGAACTTACTTCAGCCCTTGTATGAATATCGATCATCTAAAATACGATATACTAATTGCCAGATGTAGGAAAACAAACATTGGCAACATCAATATGATCGGAAGTGAATGCACCATTAACCATCAGTAGGACCGAATCCGTAAATCACACTTGTAACACCCTTGGGAAGCCAACCTGAAAGGAGAGATGCAGAACTAAGAAACTTAATTCAAGAAACTTAATTCAAGAAAAGCCATTCTAAATGAAGACTAAATTACTAAAATGAACGGACCGAAGTAATTGGCGATTTTTGTCACAAAAATATGTCTCCTCCTCTTTATATTCTTCAGTAGGTGCTTCTGTCCTCCTAGAAACCATTCATTTGAAAATTCCCACTTCTCTGAATCAACCTTTCGAAAACCCTGCAACCATTACACACCAAAGTCATCAACATATGCAAGCATGAGGTTATCATACCATTATCTAGCAAGAACAACTGCAACAAGCGAAACCCAACATCGAAAACAGTTAATGTCATCTACCAATTGAAGGAATGGAGAATCATAAACACTAATTTCATCAAATGAGCAACCAAAAACAGCTAAACCCCATAAACCCTAGAATTCACAACAAAATATGATCAGCTTAGAACCGCTAAAATATCATCATTAAAGAAACCCACAAACAGAATCATTAACTACAGACACCAAAGGTGCAATTCAAGCATTTTGAATACCTAATCCCTAAAACCCATGACCAAAATATCAACAGAATACATATAAGACTGGAAACCGAAGCAAACCCCCAAAATCAACGAATCAATCAAATTCAATTAAAAAGAGAGAATCGGAAAGTAACAGAAAGAATTTCTGTTGACAAGATCTATAAATAGAAGCGAAGAAGAAGAAAATAAAACAGTGTGAACGGAAATCTTAGGGTTTCAGGATCGTACCTATGTTCATCAAAAGAAACCCATTAATGCAAGCACTGGTTAGATCGTCGACAACATCAATTCATACTATCTCTGAATCCCTAAATATGTAGAACTTTTCTTCCAAATACACTCTGGTCTTTCACTAACATCTATGTCTTCAACAAAAACAACTTCAATAACATCAGTTTTCTTTTTCTTTTCAAACAGCTTCAATACCTAACCCTAGTTTCAGAACTGGGAGAAGAGAACGAGGGAGAAGAGATGACGAAAGAGAAAGTGTGGTGAGAGATTACACCACACAGGTCTTTAAATGGGAAAGGGCACAGTCGTAAATTCTCCTACCGAGTTTGACTTATTCAACGCAGCTGACCGATCTGGTGGGCCCAGGTGTCAACTCTAACAGAAAGGCGAGTTTCTAAAAGAATTTAAAAGCTTGGCGGGTTTATTAATTATATGGTTGGAAGCAGGACACTTTATTAATTTGCCCAACAAAATAAGACTTGCGGGATACAAAATTCGATTAGTCTCAACAATCTACTCTAGGAGGTCTGATCGAAATCATAGACAGTGAGAAGAAGAGTAAATCAAATCAGTAATGGAAGGATTACAAAGGTTATTAGCAGGAGGACAACCACCTCCAGATTCACCACTCTTGGATTCATCTGAGCAAGTTTACATATCTTCTCTTGCTCTCCTCAAGATGCTTAAACATGGTATCCTGTTCTTATTCTTCTTCTTTTTGATTTTTTTTTTTTTTGTTTTTGAATTAGGTTTTCTTTGTTTTGAAAATTAGGGTTTTAATTGAAATTTGAAATATGATTTTGTTACAGGAAGAGCTGGGGTTCCTATGGAAGTTATGGGATTGATGCTTGGGGAGTTTGTAGATGAATATACTGTTCGTGTGGTTGATGTTTTCGCAATGCCTCAGAGTGGTACTGGTGTTAGTGTTGAAGCTGTTGATCCTGTGTTCCAGACTAATATGCTCGATATGCTTAAGCAGACTGGCAGGTTAGCGCTCTCTCTCTATATATACTGTTAAGCTCACGTTTATAAGTTTATAATGGTTTAGTTAGGTGATAAGTTGAAACAGATACACAATGTTATTGCTGAATTGGACGCTACATACTAGGATGTAAAATTCTCATGTGCATTTACTAGGGATGAACATCTGACTGTTGAGATGGACTTTTGGCTATGTTTTATGATAATTGTTAGACCTTGGGTAAATATTTACGAGATCCCTGTCGTCATGACTGATAAATCGAGTTTTTATTTGTTGATGGAGTCTAATAAATCAAGTATGAATATCTATGCCGGAAACAAGTACCTGGATTGCCCCATGAAAGCATAGTACCTTAACTTATCCTATAAATCTGGTCGGATATGCTTTCTTTGTCTGTTTGCCTCTTTGATTGACTGGCTGAAGAATGTAGTAGTAACTATGGAATGAGTGCTGCAGATTTATGCTTGTATTCGTAGATGTTTGTTTGTTAGTTTTTGTAGTTGATGTTCAAACCATATACACATCATTACGTCTGAATTGAACATTACATACTAGGATGGTAAAATTCTCATGGGCACTATTTGACGTCATGACCTTGCTACTAGGGACTAACATCCAACTGTCGCGATGGGACTCTTGGCTATGTCTTATGATAATTGTTGAGGTTCGCGAAGTTGGACCGTGGGGCGTACAATATGAGATTCCTCAGGCCTAGTAAATCAAGTACGCATTTTATACCTGAAACAAGTTCTGGATTTCCCCGCGAATGTATATTAGAAAATGCATATTAGCTTAACCTGTATATAAATCTAGTAGGTTGCGTTTCTTATGCTGATTGCCTTTTTGGGGGCCTGACTGAAAAATCTGGAACTAACTATGTAATGACTTCTACAGGCAGGTAGTTTATGCCTGTACTCATAGGTGCCTCATCTTAAATCTTTACATTTAGGTAGTGGCCCCTTGATTTTGTAATTATTATCAATTTTAAAGGCTCTATGGTTTTGTTTGTGGAGATTCTCAGTTCTATAAAAGTTAGCTATGGAGAATGTGATTTTCTAAGTAACTTAACTTTGCAAAGAACTCCCAACAGTTACGGCTCGTTGCTTAAAATGTGAATATTGATTATGCAATGCTATATAATGGGGCATGTTGGCTTTTCTTTGATGATAAATTCATTGAATTGAAAACAACCTTCATCTGTTGTGGCGATTCTCAGTTCGGTATAGACTTAAAAGTTAGCTATGGAGAATTTGATTATCTAAGTAACTTTGCAAAGAACTCCCAACAGTTAAGGCTCATTGCTTAAAATGTGAATACTGATTATGCAATGCTATGTTGGCTTTCCGTTGATGAAAAATTCATTGAATTGAAAACAACCTTCATCTGTTTTAGTTGATTTTGTTTATTTGTTTGTGACATGTTTTAAGCTAATTATTACATCTGCATGCTATTGCAGACCAGAGATGGTTGTAGGATGGTATCACTCGCATCCTGGATTTGGTTGTTGGCTATCTGGTGTTGATATTAATACGCAGCAGGTATGGTAGAGTCTAATGTGAACACTGTCAAGTTTCATTACAGCCTGATGTTGATCATAGTGAGTTGCTAGTATCCAGCCACAAACCTTTAATATTAATAAGTCCCCAAAGTTTGTGAAGTCATAGGTCTTATGGGAAGTGTCAAAACTGGTCAAAGGCAGTTGTTTACTTTTCTCAAGGTTAATTCAGTTTATAGCTTACAGTGTCATGCTTTTTAGTTTTTTCTTGTGCATCAAAAGTCTTGATACATAGTTTTTTGTGGTCTTTCTTATTTTAGTGATTCGTGCCAATGTGTTAAACGAACTACTTCTTCTGACATCATGTATCTCTTGCAGAGTTTTGAAGCTTTGAATCAGAGAGCTGTTGCCGTGGTTATAGACCCTATACAAAGTGTTAAGGGTAAGGTAGTCATCGATGCCTTCCGTCTGATCAATCCTCAAACCATGATGTTGGGACAAGAGCCACGACAGACAACATCAAACGTTGGATATCTCAACAAGCCGTCCATTCAAGTGAGTTTGGAAAACATAGTTGTGATGATGTTATGTTGTGCCTAATATTGCGCACTCTCTAACCCAGTCATTTAATGTATGTCTTTTTCTTCCAGGCTTTGATCCATGGTTTGAATAGGCATTACTATTCAATAGCTATTAATTACAGGAAAAATGAACTTGAGGAGAAGATGTTGCTGAATCTTCATAAGAAGAAGTGGACTGATGGGTTGACTCTGCAGCGGTTTGATTCTCATTCAAAAACTAATGAGCAGACTGTAGAGGTGTGTGATTCCTTAACCTACGTCCTGTTTGGTTCTGCTAGTTCGTGAAATTAGACCTTTATATTTTTATAATGTCAGAAAATCATGCTCAGTTGAAGTGCTCCACCTACTGTCTTTCTATCTGCCGAGATTAACATTGTCGTCTAGCTGCCTTCATTTTTGCTGTTTCCTGAGAGGGCACTGCTCGAAAACCATCTTAGTTCCTGGTCATATGGAAGTTTAGAATTTGGATATGATATTTCTTCTACCTGATCTGTATACTCAGATCTTTGTTTTTCATTTTGTTCCCTATCTCTCTTGATTGCAACGTCCCTCGAGTGTATCGCCAAACATTTGATACCATGATCCCTCCAGTGAGATATCACAATTGTACTTCTGATGAATTCGAATGTTATACTAACTACTGATGACTTTCATCTGAGCTATTCATTACCTTATCTTGTAAACTTCTCATTTGTTTTAACATGTTGAGGGTACCTTGCAGGAAATGCGAAGCCTGGCCATCAAATACAACAAGGCTGTTCAAGAGGAGGATGAGTTGTCTCCGGAGAAGCTTGCTATTGCTAATGTTGGAAGGCAAGATGCTAAAAAGCACCTGGAAGAGCATGTTAATAACTTGATGTCATCGAACATTATCCAGGCCCTGGGAACCATGCTTGACACTGTAATTTTTTAGGAGTAATGGAGGATATGTGATATGGAAAGGTGCAGGAAGGGTTCTGATACTACAGTAGCTTATTTAGATTGATTTTAGGCATTTCAGACGCAGGAAGGGTTTGGTGTGGAAGCAGAATAGCACTCAAATGCCTACTAATTGTAGTTAACAGATGATACACCATTTACTGTAAAGAGTGTATGAACATCTAATTTTTAGCTTGTTTTTTGAGAACAACTTGTTTTGAGAACGGTCTTTTTGTAAACAAACAACTTGGTTTTTGAGAATCCATACAGAATTTTGTCTCAGAAAAAAAAAAAAAAAAACTTTCATGTTCGTCAGCTTACTGCTCATCATAAGGATACGTAGCTTCCTCCTCTGTATCATTGCTTTGGCCCATCGAAGCTCCATTACTTAGCACCAAGTAACGGCTTCAAAGATAGCTAAACACTAGGCGCTTTGGCACTTTCAGCATTGTCCCTTTGTTCTATGCCAATACTAGTGTCACATGCCCATTTAATCGCCTAAAATTTTCACGGGACATGACCGGCAATACTCGGTGGTTCAATGAATCAACTTCACTCACAAGTATCCAGCCTTGCGTACTTGCATCAAAGTATGCATATGCTTTCACTCTTAAGGCTTTATGCAACAGAAGTCTTCATCTTCTTTCTTTCTAACTCTTTATGCCATGCATCAATCCAGTTGACAACTTCACAACATCAACATCATCATAAACACAAAGATATAACACAATAAACCCATTTTATTACATTAAGGAAGATTACATGCACAAGTCCATCACATGGACCAAAGCAAGCCATCACCCTCTTGGTGATACCTTATTTTCTCAAAACATGAGACTAACTCTACAAACTCTCTCCTAATGATTTACAATGTCTCTCACACTATATATACGGTAGTTACATAGCCAAAAACCATGCACAACACTTGCACACGCATGGAACAACCATGTGTCCCATAAGGTAGTTCCATAACCGCCAACATTGCTTTTCAACTGCTACCTTTTGTGTTTTCCAGCCAATTGATGTTGCACTTATCCCAAACGATTGCGGACACTCTAAAAAGTTTATAAACTCATTTCATAACCATTCCAACTTGTATCACGCCTTTGGCACGCTTGTAAATCCAACAACCAACTTATAACCGCCACATGAACCATATTGCAGCACTGTTGTGCATTTCCAAACTTGGCCTTGATCCAATGCATGGCCATCTTGGCCCTGCATCCTTCTTGCTCTAGACCAATGCACGGTCAATCATTGTGCTTCAATCATCAAGGCCAACTCATTACGCTCATTTTGGTTATTCATGCATCATATGCTTCACTTAACCAATTTGCTTGACAATAGCAATGCTGCTCATGCTTTACTAGCTTGCTTGCACTGTTCAAGCTTTGACCAGCCTTGAACTAATGCATAAACCAAATCTTGGCCTATCATACCTTCTTGCATCATCCTTGAGTTTGGGACAACTCAATTCCATGGATATTCCTTAACGCCAACATCACATGTTGCATCTTGTCACTTTGGCTTTGCCTTGTATCTCCCTCAATGAAGCTTCTTTGTGTCGGTCAATAAGCTTCATTATATAGCCAATGTCCTTTACAGTGTAGCGCCACCTTTGCGCGTCACTGGCCTTGTAGGGTCTTGTTATCTTAGCACTTGACAATCAATACAGTAACGCGCAACCTTTGCGCATCACTGACTTGGCCGGCAATGCTGTAACGCGCAATCATTGTGCATCACTTGCCTGGCCGGTTATAGACCTCCCTCACCTAATCTGTTCAACGTGCTCATTGAACGCAACCAAGTATACTCGCTATACTGGTCTCAATCTTCGCTACATGCACTTTCAGAACCCTTTCTGAAATTCAGCAATCTTTGCTGGCTTTTGCAAAACGCCCTTAGCCAACTTCCATGCTTTAGCATTAGCATCACTTAGCTTTACTATCTTGCAATTGATCCTACTAACTTGAATTTTGTTGTTGCGTTGCGCATACGTTCCAACTCCACGTCAAATCGTATATCAATAATCAAATGCAACTTGGAAGTTCCTCTTGCTAATTCCCTGAATTAGGCTTGAATTTCACTTGAATCATTTGCGCCTAAGTGTGCGCAAGTAATGATTCTTCCCAAATGATCACAATGATCATTTCCATAGCCTTTTTCCTTCATTTCCCTACTTTTGTTGCACCACGCAACTCAACAGGACTTATACAAGACTTGGCCTAATTCTTCAATCATGTTGCGCCTTCGCCAAACATGCCATGTCTTAAGGTATGCAAGTTATGGATCGACATCACTCTGATATGCGCCACAACCTATAGTCTTTGCTGCACTTTGCCAACATCAGAACTTTTACTAGATTTGGACTCCAAATCATATTGGAAAATTTACCTTCTCGGACTTGCATCATTTGTATGCCAAAGAACCAACACCTTACTGTTCTTTGCTTGCATTGTCGCAACACCTTGATTGAATGCATGACTTTGGTATAGCCATTGTTAGAATATCAGCCTATAATCATGCTTAACAATTCCTTATTAGTTGTAATCATTTTGTATGTGAACATGCTTAGTACCTTATGATGATATATAGTTCTATGCATGCTCTAGGATCACATATTCAACAAGTGAAAACACTTAACATGAAGTAGATAGGAGCATACGTTAGATTTAGCAAAATAGTAGAAAGAAACTTGTAGGCAGACACTTCCAATTCTATATTCTCTTCTCTTTAATGATGGAAAAATTTATTTATAAACAAGAGATATAATGGAGTCCACCTCATGCTATGAAAGACATGTGTCATTCAACCTTCCATCAACAGTTGAAAAACAACCTCACATAACATTGTTTTAACTAGTATGCCATTCCAAATAGTATAAAAGATATTTATTATTATGTACTCTTAAACATTCATAATTAACATGAACAAACCTTAATCTCATTGATTGTGATTAGTACTAATCCAGTTTAAAGGAATACAAATCATGTTTTGTTGCTAAACCAACATAGAGACTAACATCTCCCACTTTGGGCAGCAACAAAACCTTTTAAATTTTAGAAAACTTTACAAAGCAGACTTGGACTAGTAAGAGTAAAAATCTGTAGGTGGCCAACCTTTTTAAGAAAAATAATCCTAATCAGTGAGTAACAATCAGGTGTAACTTTATCCTCAAGATTAACAATACGCTAGAATTCGACTATGAAGACACAAACACCATTTATAAGATGTACATGCCATTTCCATAATCAGAAATCTAGACGGACTATCATTCTTGAGTTAATCTTTATTGACATACATTCTGTAAAGGACGGTAACCTTTATAACCTCAACAGATATCTCTTTATGCCTCATAAAAAAGATTTCTTTATGATTTCAAAAGAGGTTTGCCAATGTCTCATTCTAGAGACTAAAACATACTCTTGATCTTAAAAGGATCTGTCGATGTCTTTCAAGAGACTACAACATTCTTATGATCTCAATAGAGATCTGCCAATGTCATTCCTGAGACTACAACATTCTTTTTTATGATCTTAGTAAATATTAAGCATAAAGACAGTTAAAACAAGACATGATGATATGCAAACATAGGTATTTGATTATACACAATCAAAAACATACATGTTTCAGTCATATAACTAAGACATATCAACAACACCCATAGAAGTTACATGCTCTTTAAACACATTAGGCTCAAACCTTTAGTCATAGGATCTGCTAGCATATGTTCATTCATAACATAAGAAATATCAATTTCTCGATTCTTGATTTTGCGCTTTACTAAGAAAAACTTGACATCTATATGTTTCGCTCTGCTTGTTCCTTGAATGTCTTTTGGAAAATTAATTGCAGATTGGTTGTCACAATAGAATTTCATAGGTCTAGAAATAGAATCTATAACTAAAAGACCTTTCATGAAATTTCTTAACCAAGCGGCTTGAGTTGTTGCTTCGTAGCAAGCCATATATTTTGCCTCCATTTTTAATCTGAGATTCAATGGAGTGCTTGACACTTCTCCACGAAAAAACACCTTTAGCGAACATAAACACATAACCGGGTGTAGATTTTAGCTTATCCGAGCCCATGAAATCGGAATCTGAAAAGCATTCAGTTTCCAATTTATTTGATCTCTTGTACACAAGCTAAAAATGCTTAGTTCTTTGTAAATATCTAAGCTTTCTTTACTGCTTTCCAATGTTGTTCACCTGGATTATGTTGGTAACGTTCCAGTACACCAACAACAAAGGCAATGTCTGGAAGAGTGCAAATCATCGCATACATCAGACTGCCAACAGATGATGCATACTTCTTAGAGTCTACCTTACTCCTTTCCAAATATGATTTAGGACATTGCAATTGGTTAATAATGTCACCCTTAACAATAGGTGCTTCACCTGGCGCGCAGTTCTGCATTTCAAACCTCTTGAGTATCTTCTTGATGTAGGCTTCTTAAGACAATCCTAATAGACCCCTTTTTCTGTCTTGATGTATCTGAATACCAAGAACATAAGAAGCTTCTCCCAAGTCTTTCATTTCAAAATTAGTTGAAAGAAAGTGTCTAGTGTCATGCAACATATGAATATTGTTGCTAGCGAGCAGAATATCATCAACATACAAAATTAGAATGATAAACTTCCTCCCACCAGATTTCAGATATATACATAACAAAATCATAAGACGACACTACTTGATCTAATTTCAGATACCACTGACGGGATGCTTTTTTTAATCCATATATAGATTTATTTAAGCAACATACCTTACCTTCTTGACCTTTAGATATAAAACCTTATGGTTGTTCCATGTAAATCTTTTTTATCAATAGCACCATTCAAAAAAGCTGTTTTCACATCCATTTGATACAATTCAAGATCAAAATGAGCCACCACTGCCATGATAATTCTTAAGGAATATTTCTTGGAAAATGGAGAGAAAGTTTCTTCATAATCAACCCCTTATTCTTGAGTAAATCCCTTAGACAAAAGCCTAGCCTTGTTCCTTTCGATACTCTCATCGGCATTCTGTTTGATTTTGAAAATCCATTTACAACCAATTGTTGTTGCACCTTCAGGCAGATCTACCATATCCCATACGCCATTCTTGTCCATTGATTTCAGTTCTTCATATGTGGCATGAATCCAAAAACATGAATTCTTTTCATTTAGTGCTTGTGAATATGTCAATGGTTCTTTCAGATCATCGACATTTCCGTCTGATTCTACCATGAAAGTACTAAAACCGGGTTTGACGACGGTTTATCTTGGTATAGTGGATCTACATAGAACCATTCCTTCATTTTCAACGGCTCTAGATGATTCTGGAATGTCAGCTGTTGATTCTTTTCGAACTTCAGTTACAATCAGGTCAGTTGGATTCTCTTATTCAAACACAATTTGGCGAGATTCACTCCCACTGATTTGATCATCCTCTAAAAACTTAGCATTATAGGTTTCAGCAATCTCAACAGGTCTAAAAGGACAATAAAACCTATAACCCTTTGATTTGTTTGGATAGCCAACAAAGAAACAACTTGTAGTGCGCGAATCAAGAGATTTTTCAGAAGGATTGAATAGCCTAGCTTCCGATGCACAACCCAGACATGAAAATGATTTAGACTAGGTTTTCTACCTGTCCAAAGCTCATAAAAAGTCTTAGAAACTGCTTTAATGGGTACACGATTCAGAATGTATACCGCTGTCTTTAAAAGCTTCTCCCCAAAAGGATTCAGGTAATGTAGAGTTACTTAACATAATGCGAATCATATATTTCTAGGTTCTGTTATGTCTTTCAGCAAACCCATTTTGTTCCGACGATCCGGGAGTAGTAAACTGAGGTACAATACCATGTTCTCGCAGAAATTCAAGTAGATTTCCATAAGATTCTCCACAGGAATCAGTTTTGCCATAATACTCTCTTCCCCTATCTGATCTCAATACTCTAATTTTCTACTCAAGTTGGTTTTCAACTTCTGCCTTGTAGTTTTGGAAGACTTCTAGAGCATCTGATCTTTCACGAATAAGATAAGCATACCCATAACACGAATAATCATATATAAATGTGATGAAGTATCTCTGTCCACCTCTAGAAGCAATCGTAAAAGGACCACAAATGTTTGTATGCACAATCTGAAGTAAGCCTTGACTTCTAATAACTGTTTTCTTTCTTGATTTAAAAAACTTCCCTTTAATACAAGCTACACATGTACTGAAATCTGAAAAATCTAGCTGCGGTAGCATATTTTTCTTTACGAGCCTTTGCATTCGATCTTTAGATATGTGTCTTAAACGCTGATGCCACAACATAGAAGAATTATCTGAGTTTAAGCTTCTTTTGACACCCTTAGAAGTATCAACATTCATAAAAGACATTGAATTCACAGATTTAATATCAACATTCATCTTATAAAGATTATCTTCATTCGGCGTTATGAAACATACTAAAACAATCACCACCAATGGAAAAGGTAAAGCCCTTAGAGTCGAGTCTACCGACTGATATCAAACATCTTCTTACAGTAGGTACATAAAATACATCAGAAAGATCCAAAAAATTCCCGGAATCCATAGGTAGTCTCACATTTCCAATAGCTTTAACTTCCACTCCTTGAGCATTTGACATGTATAGACACCGCTCCTCCTTACTTAGATTCCTCTGGCTTGTGAACGCCTACAAGGAATCAACAGCATGAATGTTTTTTGCGGTGTCTAACCACCAAGTATTCATAGGAGTACTAACAAGATTAATTTCAAAGCACATCATATGAAAATCAGTACCTTGTTGTTTATTTTCCAGCCAATTCTTATTCTTAAAACAGTCCTTCTTCATGTGTTCTGGCTTCTTACAGAAATGACACTTAAATGGAAACTTCTTACCATCCTTGTTAACTTATGGCTCATTATTTGGTGTTTCTTTTTTCTGTTCTTGTAGTTTCTTATTCTTTCCAAATTTCTTGAAATCTTTCTTGCTAGGACCAGCAGTAGTAAAATGTGCATACTCTTTAGTTTCACGTCGCTGCCTTTGGTCTTCTTGCACACAATGGGCGATCAATTCATTTACATTCCATTTTCTGCCACAAGTGTTATAGTTGACCTTGAAAGTCTCGAACTGCTTAGGGAGTGAATTAACTGCAAGTTGTAGTAGAAAATCATCATTTAGATTCATATCCAGGCCCCATAATTTGTAAACCGGATCTGCCATTTGGAGGATGTGATCTCGAATATTACCTTCACCATTATACTGCATTGAAGTCAGCTGACCCATATGAGTACCAATCATTGACTTTGTTGAACTCATAAATTGTGACTGAATGACTTCCATCAGCTCTTTAGCAATAGCTTTTTGTTGGAATTGCACCTCGAATGGCATCAGGAATTGCACCTCGAATTATCATTATACTCATTCTGTTCGCCTTCTCCCATTTATGGAAATCTATCTTATCATTTCTAGTAGAAGTATCGACAAGCATTTCTGGTTTAGGTTCCCTTAGAGCGATTTCATATTCCAAGTAGTCAAGGACTATATCAAGGTTTGACTTTCATTTGAAGTAGTTTGTGCCATTAAGAGGCTCAATACCAGCCAAATAACCTTGAACTTGTATAGGATTCATTATAGCTGAAATATGCATGTATTCCGTATGAATGATATGTATGTATTGAAATATAAAACATTCTTAACTATTAAACATCATGATAACAACATGCTGATTTCAGACTCGATACAACCATAACTCCACCTTTGGGTAAACTTGTGATGTACCAAAGTCTAATCAAAGACAAGGCTAATCATCTTATACATAGTACTCAACGGATCTTTTGAACTTTTGGGTCGTAAAAATCTATCATTTACTATGTATAAATAGATTACCATGTTCCATTACAGATGTGACAAGTATGATTAACCTTTTGGTATCGTCATACGAACAACATCTGAAACGCAATTTTACATAGTCCTTTCATAACGAAAATATGCAGCTTTTATCAGCTCCCAAAGTATCACTTTGGCGACTCATAGAAACGGTAAAAGTTACATCAAGACTACTACAAGGCTTCAAATAAATTCTTTAGATCATCCTTGTAACATGATGACAACAAAACACATATCTTACATGATTTGATCTAAGGAGTTCATATCTAAACCAATATGTGAATTGCTGAAATTTCTAACAGTCACCATAATCTAAAAGTCAAATTCCGTAGAATATGTTATACCTAAGGCTATGATACCAATGTTACAATATCAGCCTATAATCATGCTTAACAATTCTTTATTAGCTATAATCATTTTGTATGTGAACATGCTTAATACCTTATGCTGATATATAGTTATATACATGCTCTAGGATCACATATTCTACAAGTGAAAATACTTAACATGAAGTAGATAGGAGCATACCTTATATTTAGCAAAACAGTAGAAAGAAACTTGTAGGCAGACACTTCCAATTCTATCTTCTCTTCTCTTTAATGATGGAAAAATTTCTTTATAAACAAGAGATATAATGGAGTCCACCTCATGCTATGAAAGACATGTGTCATTCAACCTTCCATCAACAGTTGAAAAACAACCTCACATAACATTGTTATAACTAGTATGCCATTCCAAATAGTATAAGAGATACTTATCATTATGTACTCTTAAACATTCATGATTAATATGAACAAACCTTAATCTTATTGATTGGGATTAGTACTAATCCAGTTTAAAGGAATACAAATCATGTTTTTTTGCTAAAACAACATAGAGACTAACAGTCATGACTTAGGACTACCTGGGACATCCCACCGTCACTTTGGACAAGATATCCTTTTCACGCGCCTTTGAAACTAACAAGCCTCATTGTTCCTTCAAACTGCTACACTTTAATGTAATGGAAAAACATCATCATGTTCTTCCTAACTATGAGTTACTCTTAAATCATATACTTGATGGTCTTACATATTCATTCTTGCTGCGCTACTCCATGATATCGCTGCCAAATGTCATCGCACTTCCACATAACTCTCAACAACAAACTCGATTATGCCACCAACTATATTTGCTTCTTTCACTTCCAGCGTCTTCTATTGCATATTTTGGATTGATATGCTATGTAGCATATTCCACGTGAACTAGCTTTACTTTGAAGGAAAGAGACAGGAACTCTCGTCTCAAATACCCTGATTCACTACTAACTTACATAGAGAGACAATTCTCAACAGTCAACATAAAGGTCCTCTCGACCCAAACTGAAAGTATACTCAAACTTGAGAAAATACTTGTACCAACTGCTTGCTAATGGAAAGACCTAACAAGTCTTGCAATACTGACTTCACTTTCACTTATATGCAACAAACAAGGAAACGAGACAGCACCCACTGTCCCCAATTTTGCAATTCATTTTGCCACCTGCATTTTTCCAACTATCAAAGTTCTTATGCAACTCCCATAATGAAGCACAATATAATTGACCCTTAGTTGAGTACTCCTTCAAACTGAGGCTATCATGTTGCTTTAGCTTTCATGAATATTTCTTCAAGAATGACCACATACATTCTTTTGCATCACCACTACTATCCATTATCCTAACCGAAATCAATCTTCTTCAACTGCTACCTTTTTGTTGGATTGTAGGCCACACTTTTTCTCGACGGTTAGGACATGCCAATTAGCACCAACATTTTGACACAAAACTTGTGCACCTTTGCACAATTGAATTGGACTTAACTTGGTGATCCCAAACATCACCATAGAGCTCAAAAAGTCATATTACTCAATGACTTTCGCGGATAAACTCCTTTGACAATTTTAACAAGGCCATAATCCTTGCAAATGAGGCACCCACTGCCTACGTCCCATGAAGCAAAAATACCGCATTCTTCTTCAAACTTGGAACTCATTTTTACTGCCCATGTACAACTGGTTAGTCTTGTCCTTGTCCTTCTCCAAAATCAACTTTAGTAGCAACAATTGTTGATTTGCAGTCGACAAGAACATCCACTTGTGGTTATGATCAAATGCAGGTCTTTGGACACCCTTGTCCAAGCATATTGATCCCACACATAAACCAGGTGCAAACACACTCCTTGTGCACATCTAGCATCAATGAAGAACTCTTTGCAAACACAAGACCGTGGTGTATCGGTTTTTCCCTAACTTGCGTTTCTGTCTTCAACCTTTCCATGAGTTTTATGCTTGATAAGAATTGGCCATCCGATTCTCCTTTTATGACATCACAATTGCCACAAAAATGCTGATTCACAATCAGACTTTGCATTACCACCAAAGTATATGCATTCAAGAGAGGTTACTTAAATCTTCCATCTAACTGGCTACAATGAGACACCTTCAACTCTATCGCATAGATAAGTTCTCAATCTTCTTTGCCACTGCAAAGGCCAACATCATCTTTGCACTCAGGAATTTTAGCAAAATTCCCATTACAACATGTAATGTACTCGCTACCGATAACGCTACGAATATATGCATTCCTAATGCATAATCTTCGCATACTTTTGAGAAACATGGAATTTAACTTCTGAATTGCATCATAGAATTCAACATACTCTTTCATTTAGTCATGCAATCACTTGAAAACCCGGTTTTCAATGATTCTTGCTTGTTCGTCTAACACTTTGGGCAGGAATTTTGACACATTTGTCAATAACTTTCATAGCATGTTGCTACCTCAAGCTTCAAAGTTCATTCCAATTGATCTTTCCATACAAGACCAACTTCTTCTAGTCTCCACACTAATGAAACCCAAATAATTCTTCACTGATTTCAATTAAAAATGACACCAACTTGAGTAAAAGAGAGAAAAATCAAGAACAGTGTCCCCAAACACCGCTCTGATACCTGTTGTCACATGCCCATTTAATCGCCTAAAATTTTCATGGGACATAACCGACGATACTCTGTGGTTCGGTGAATCAACTTCACCCACAAGTACTCATCCTTGCATAGTGGCATTAAATTAAGCATCTGCCTTCACTCTTAAGGATTTATGCAACTGAATTCTCCGTCTTCTTTCTCTCTAACTCTGTATGCCCCCATAAACATAAGAGGTTGCCATGCATCAATCCAATTGACAACTTCACAACATCAACAACATCATAAACACAAAGATATAACACAATAAACCCATTTTATTGCATTAAGGAAGATTACATACACAAGTCACATGGACCAAAACAGACCATCACCCTCTTGGTGATACCTTATTCTCTCAAAACATGAGACTAACTCTACAAACTCTCTCCTACTGATTTACAATGTCTCTCACACTATATATACAGTAGTTACATATCCAAAAACCGTGCACAACACTTGCACATGCATGGAATAACCATGTGTCCCATAAGGTAGTTCCGTAACCGCCAACATTGCTTTTCAACTTCTAACTTTTGTGTTGTCCAGCCAATTGATGTTGCACTTGTCCCAAACGATTGTGGACACTCTAATAAGGTTATAAACTCATTTCACTAACCTTCCAACTTGTATCGCACCTTTGGCACGCTTGTGAAGCCAGTAACCAACTTATAACCGTCACCTGAGCCATATTGCACCACTGTTGTGCATTTCTGAACTTGGCCTTGATCCAATGCACGACCATCTTGACCCTGCATCCTTCTTGCTCTAAGCCAATGCACAGTCAATCATTGTGCTTTAATCATCAAGGTCAACTTCTTAAG
Organism: Papaver somniferum; assembly: GCF_003573695.1. Classification (NCBI taxonomy): domain Eukaryota; kingdom Viridiplantae; phylum Streptophyta; class Magnoliopsida; order Ranunculales; family Papaveraceae; genus Papaver; species Papaver somniferum. The sequence goes on along the minus strand of NC_039365.1, from coordinate 158,802,392 downwards.
ATCATTCTGGTTATTCATGCATCATATGCTTCACTTAGTCAATTTGCTTGACAATAGCAATTTTACTCATGCAAAACTAGCTTGCTTGCACTGTTCAAGCTTTGGCCAGCCTTGAACTAACGCATATACCAACTCTTGGCCCATTTTACCTTCTTGCATCATCCTTGAGTTTGGGCCAACATCGCATGTTGCATCTTGTCACTTTGGCTTTGCCTTGTCTTTCCCTCAATGAAGCTTTATTGTGTCGGCCAATAAGCTTCATTATTTAGCCAATGTCCTTTACAGTGTAACGCCATCTTTGCACGTCAGTGATCCTGTAGGATCTTGCTATCTTAGCACTTTGACGGTCTATGCAGTAACGCGCAATCTTTGCGCATCACTGACTTTATCAGCAATGCTGTAACGCACAATCATTATGCATCACTTATCTGGCTGGTTATACCTGGCCATACAATTTTGCTTTACACGGCGTTGGCCTAGGCCTGTCCAGATTTCTTTTGGGACACTCCAAAATGAGGGGTAGAAAAGTAATAAACGCAACTTTAAAGCCACCAGAGTCCTCATAAGTCATAACTGAGACCAATTGAGAAAACAACACAAATAAACGTAAACTAAACAAGATCTGTGGGATAAGAATCTCGATTACTCTCGGCTATCTACTGTAAGACGTCTGATCGAAATCCTGAGCAAAAGAGTAAATCAAATCAACAATGGAGAGATTACAAAGGATATTAGCAGGTGCAGGAGGAATGGGAGGACATCCACCTCCAGATTCACCACTCTTAGATTCATCTGAGCAAGTTTACATTTCTTCTCTTGCACTCCTCAAGATGCTTAAACATGGTATCCTTTACTTCTTCTTCTTTTTGATTTTTCTTGAATTAGGTTTTTTTGTTTTGAAAATTAGGGTTTTATTTGATTTTTTTTTTGGTGTGATAATGAAATTAGGGTTTCGAAATTGAATTTGATTTTTAATTCTGTTACAGGAAGAGCTGGAGTTCCTATGGAAGTTATGGGATTGATGCTTGGGGAGTTTGTAGATGAGTATACTGTTCGTGTCGTTGATGTTTTCGCTATGCCTCAGAGTGGTACTGGTGTTAGTGTTGAAGCTGTTGACCCAGTGTTCCAGACTAATATGCTAGATATGCTTAAGCAGACTGGCAGGTCACCTCTCTCACTCTGTTAAGCTCATGTTTATAAGTTTTTTTGGTTGCAAGTCTTTGCAGTTGATGAGTTGAAATTATTATGGCTGAATTGAATGTTACATATTAGGATGGTAAAATTCTCACGTGCATTTACTAGGGACGAACATGTAACTGCTGAGCTGGGACTGTTGGTTATGTCTTATGATAATTGTTGAGTTTTGCTAAATTGGACCTTGGGGAAATATTTACGAGATCCCTGTGGTGATGACTGGTAGATGAAGTTTTCATCTGTTGATGGAGTCTGATAAATCAAGTATGCATTCTATGCCGAAAACAAGTACCCAAATCCACCCATGAATCCATAGTAGCTTAGCTTTTCCTATATATAAATCTGGCTGGATATGCTTTCTTTGTCTGTCTGCCTCTTTAATTGACTGGCTGAAAAATGTAGTGGTAACCATGTAATGAGTGCTGCAGACAGGTAGTTTATGTATTGACAGATGTTTGTTTGTTAGTCTTTGTACTTGATGTTCGGACCATATACACGGTATTACATCTGAATTGAACTTTATGCACTAGGATGGTAAAACTCTCATGGGCACTATTTGATGTCATAACCTTACTAGGGACGTGCATGGGACTGTTGGGTATGTCTTATGATAATTGTTGAGGTTCGTGAAACTTGGACCGTATGAGATTCCTCTGGTCATGACTTATAAAGCAAGTACGCATTTTATACCTGAAACAAGTTTCTAGATTTCCCCGCCAATGTATATTAGCTTAACCTGTATATAAAAATCTAGTACGACGCTCTCTTCGGTTGATTGCCTGTTTGAGGGCGTGACTGAAAAGTCTAGAACTAACTGCGTAGTGAGTTCTACAGCCCGGTAGTTTATGCCCGTGTTCATGGATGTTTCATCTCTCATCTTAAACCTTTACATGTAAGTGGTGGTCCCTTGATTTTGTACTCTGTTAACAATTTTAATGGTTCTATGGTTTTGTTTGCGGCAATTCTCAATTCTATATAGTCATAAAAGTTGGCTATGGTAATATGAATTATCTAAGTAAATTTTCAAATAACTCCCAACAGTTACGGTTCATTGCTTAACGTGTGATTACGGATTATGCAATGCTATATAATGGAGCACGTTGGCTTCCTTTGATGATAAATTCATTGAATTTAGAACAACCTTCATCTGTTTAAGTTGATTTTGTTTATTTGTTTATGACGTGTTTTAAGCTAATTATTACCTCTGCATACTATTGCAGACCAGAGATGGTTGTAGGATGGTATCACTCGCATCCTGGATTTGGTTGTTGGCTCTCTGGTGTTGATATTAATACACAGCAGGTATGCTAGAGTATAATACTGTCAAGTTTCATCGTACAGCCTGATATTGATCATACTGAGTTGCTAGTATCCTGCCGACAAACTTTTAATATTATTAAGTCTCCAAAGTTTGTGAGGTCGTGGCTCTCATAAGAAGTGGGAAAACTGAGTCAAAGAAAGTTGTTTACATTTCTCAAGGTTTTATAGCTTACAGTGTCATGCTTTTTAGTTTGTGCATCAAGAGTCTGGATACAGAGGTTTTTTTTTTTTTTTTTTTTTCTTTTCCCATTTTAGTCATTTGTGCCAATGTGTTAAACGAACTACTTCTGACATCATGTATCTCTTGCAGAGTTTTGAAGCTTTGAATCAGAGAGCTGTTGCCGTGGTTATAGACCCTATACAAAGTGTTAAGGGTAAGGTAGTCATCGATGCCTTCCGTCTGATCAATCCTCAAACCATGATGTTGGGACAAGAGCCACGACAGACAACATCAAACCTTGGATATCTCAACAAGCCGTCCATTCAAGTGAGTTTGGAAAACATAGTTGTGATGACATTATTTTGTGCCTTGTATTCTTGCACTCTCTAACCCAGTCATTTAATGGATGTCTTTTTCTTCAGGCTTTGATTCATGGGTTGAATAGGCATTACTATTCAATAGCGATTAACTACAGGAAAAATGAGCTTGAGGAAAAGATGTTGCTGAATCTTCATAAGAAGAAGTGGACTGATGGGTTGACTCTGCAGCAGTTTGATTCTCATTCAAAAACCAATGAGCAGACTGTAGAGGTGTGTGATTCCTTGAATAACCAAACTGTAGCTAGTGTAGTTCCTTGTGCAGTCGTCATGTCATTCTGTATGGTTGCTGCTTGCTCTTGAATCTGTAGGACCATGTTAAACCTTTAGATTTTCTAATGTCGGAAAATCACTCGATGACAGAGGTTGCTCGGTTGAAGTGCTCCACCTATTGTCTTGCTATCTGCTAAGATTAACATTGTGATCTAGCTGCCTTTTTTTCTTTCTGGTCATATGGAAGTTTAGACTTTGGATATGATATTTCTTCTACATGATCTGTATACTCAGAACTTTGCTTTTTCTTTTGTTCCCTCGATACCATGATCCCTCCAGTGAGATGTACTAACTACTGATGACTTTCTGATTCATTTAAGCTATTCATTACCTTATCTTGAAAACTTCATTTTTTGCTGTACTAGTTTAAAGGTCTGGTATCTGTTTTAACATGTTGAGGGTACCTTGCAGGAAATGCGAAGCCTGGCCATCAAATACAACAAGGCTGTTCAAGAGGAGGATGAGTTGTCCCCAGAGAAGCTTGCTATTGCCAATGTTGGAAGGCAGGATGCTAAAAAGCACCTGGAAGAGCATGTCAATAACTTGATGTCATCAAACATTATCCAGACCCTGGGAACCATGCTTGACACCGTTGTGTTTTAGGAGTATCAATCCAGAAGTTTCTTTCCCAGGTTATTGAGATTTCAGATTTACTCTTTTGTTATTAAGTAGTGTCCTTGGAAGTTAACATTGGGAAATGCTTAATGTTGGTGGAAGTTAAACAGTGGTAAATGTTTGAAATTTGATTATTTGTATTTTACCAGAATTTTTTACTCTCTTTTAAACTTCAACAAATGTCAAGGTAACCAAACCATCTCACAGCTGTATGCAGCTACCCTGCTCTGCCTCTAGGCCAGGGCCAGGGGCATCTCACTTTTAACTAGTTTATAATTTCCACCACCTGACTGAGAATGGTCTAGCTAGAAATTTGAACAGGAATTTATAGAAATCATATTATATGGTCTAGAGGCCCAACTTGCATCATATACATTTCAGGTACGTCATGAAAATGCAGTTTTTTGAGTTATCAAGTTTGATATGCACACGAGTAAAAGAAAAGATTTGTAAAACGCATTTCTGAGTCCTGACTCTGATCAATAGTCAAAGACTTGAAAACACATTAAAACCTACTGACTACCGAGTATGCCACGCGGAGAGGGTGTTCTGGCAATCAAAACTTTAACGTATTAGGTTTAAATAAATAGCACTGGCGATCAGCAACTGACTTAAGGAGTGCTTTTCATGCATCATCATCTCTCATCTCTGTCTCGTTTTCAAGGAGTCTATGAAGCCCCTAACGGTAGTGTCGAATTTATTATCTCTTGAACAGTACTTCTCAAAATCCAGAGAGACAGACAGAGAGTTAATAACGTTAATTTGACTACTCATGGAACCTCATTAAAGATGGAGATGGTCACGTAGATCGTGTGCATGTCGTCGAGATTGACGAGTGTTCAACAACACACGACACATAGACGCTTAGATTTGCGAAAAATAATGAAATAGAACGAGAGATATGTTCTATATAAAGCCGCAGTACGCATTTGCCTGTATATGAAAGCTCGTTCTAACACTCAATATATACGAAGAGATTTAGATTATTCGAAGGTTCCAAAAATGGGTGTTTTAGTAATTGGGAAGTGGTTTTTATTATCCATTCTGGTGGTTTTTGTGTTCATGGTAAGTGATGTTATTGGTGGTAGGAGTTTGGTAATGGTGGAGGAGAATAAGCAGCAGCAAGGTGTTGTTGATCTTGGTGGTATGATGATGAAGGACGAAACAGATTTGTTTGCGAACGGGCGTGGTGGTGGAATGGATAGTCGCGGATGGAAAGGCTTGAGTGGCCACACATCTTTCACAGGTGAGGTTGTCCGGAAAAAACCTGTTTGTATGAGAAAGAGTGATGGTAGTAATGGTGTTGAACACTATCTAGACGAGCAAGCGGTGAAAGTGGTTCATGGTAGCAGTGATAATAAGTTAATAGGTGGCGAAACGTCCAATAAGAATTTAATTGGTGGTGGTAGTGTGGCTGGAGGAATAGGTGGTGGAGGTAGTATTGGTGCTGGTGGAGTTGGAGGCTGGCCAATTGGCGGAAATATTGGTGCTGGAGGAGGAATGTGGATGGGGCAGGGTGTTGGAGGAGTAAGCGGTGGTGCTGGATTTGGTGTTGGCGGCGGAATGGGTGTAGGTGCTGGACCTGGCGCCGGTGGGGTCGGTACTGGTACTGGTGGTGGAGGCGTAGGTACTGGTTTTGGTGGTGGTGGTGTAGGAAGCGGCACTGGGGCCGGTGGTGCTGGAGCTGGCGCTGGAAGCAGTGGTAGTACTGGTGCAGGCGGCAGCAATTGTGGTCCTACAGGTAAAAGCAACAGTTGCGGGAATGCTGGTACAGGCGGCAACTAAGAACGGACCTGAACATCTAAGAGAATCGCCTCTTCTTTGTAGAGGCTTCAGAGAAGAGTACTATATTCTGTATGCTTAATGTACTACCTATAAATAAGAGAGACGTACTTCAAGAAATTGGGTGATCGAGTTTATAAAGTCATCATAACTAGGTCTGCACAACGGGTAGGGTGGGTAGGATATGGCCTATACCCGACATCCTACCCGTTTACTGGCGGTTAAGGAAATTTTTACCCGCCATCCTACCCGCCAAATAATGGATAGGGTAGGATATGGTTAAAAAACTGGCGGGTAGGATAGGGTTGGCGGGTATGAGTAGGGTATATGCACCCCTAGGTAGGGTGGGTAGGATATGGCCTATACCCGCCACCCTACCCGTTTACTAGCGGTTAAAAGAATCTTTACCCGCCACCCTACCCGCCAAATAGTGGATAGGGTAGGATACGGTTAGAAAACTGGCGGGTAGGGTAGGGTTGACGGGTATGGATAGGGTATGTGCACCCCTAATCATAACTTGTAACTTGAAAGCAGCCACGAAGAATCTGTATGCATTTGCTGATTATGTGCGTCAGCTAGTGTTATTATTTCGCGTCAGATAGTGTTTGTTGTGTTATTGTTTCGCAGTTGTTACGTATTTTGCATATCCAACTCCAATTAAGGCGCTCAGTAAGCAGGACGTAAGCTGTTTTCTCAGTGAATGTTTTGGAAAAATTCTCTGATGCAATTTCCAGCCTCTCTAAACAATTCGGGCTCTTCTCAATTCAATCTCCTATTACTCCCTCCGTTTCTAAAAAATAGGCAGGTTTTTTTTTTTGGGTATGTCAAAAAAAATAGGTTTGTTTTCATATGTGGAAAGTCAAATGTTATGATTTTACTACTATACATATAGAGTGACCACTTCTCTCTCTCCATTTTCTCTCCTAATACAAAAAGATGACCACTTCTCTCTCCTCTTTCTCTAATAACAAATGAGTGGGGACCAAAGGATAGATTAGGAAAAAATATTGAAAAGTAGCTCAAATGGTTAGTTTTCTTAATTTTTATGAAAACCAAACAAGCCTATTTTTTAGAAACGGAGGGAGTACTTTATATCTGTGATTTTTTAAGCTACTTTATCAAGATTGCCTTCAAAATCTGTACTTACAAGATTAGTTTTTCTTGTTTGGTCATATCGATGGGTTCGAGACAAAGAAAGATCAAGGCAGCATATCAGTTTTTCCTATATACTTCATTGGGATCTGGTTTTGTGCTATTAGCTATTCCGTTGATTCTTCTCCAAACAGGAACCACCGATTTACATTCATTATCACTGGAAATGAAATCAATAACAAGAAGAACATCTATCTTTACTTTCAAAATCCACAAACAAGTACCATTCAAACTGATACCATAACTGCAAAAGAACAAGAGAACAAGAGCATACATCACCAATTCTTACAACCCATCGAGATTCTTGAGGTTCACAGGCCTCAACCTAAGCAAAATACCTTCAAATTTGTCAACCATAAACACCCCATCACCGTTACAAAAAACACCACTACTTATCAACAACAAACTACTAGCAGAACTAAAAACAAAGTCGGCCATCAAGAGAAGAAGTAAAAGAAGTTCAACACTACCATCATCCACATCAACAGAAAGAAGGAGAAGAGCAAGTACCGAGAAAGCCAATTTATAAAAAAAAATTTGTTAATCATCTTCAAAATTAGTCCAAATTCTGAAGACCTGGCTGCTTTCAGTACTCTAGAAGGAACTTCTAAAAGTCCTCTTTATCATAGCTCCAATTCCCCTCCTCAACATACTATTCGCTATAATCACTGCCTGATGATGCAGGAGACACCTGACTGTCATCTGATGACGACTTCCCCTCACTATCACTTCCTTCACTATCATCACTCTCATCCTCTAAAAGCTCTTCATCATCACTTGTTCTCCTTCACGCATGGTTCTGGAAAAGATCTTTGGATTGACTCTCTCATCATCAAATCTTCTGCGAAGTTTCATATCATGATAAGCCTCCATTATGCTCCGTTCATCTGCAACATCGGAATCCTCTTCACTGGTGTTCATCTCTTCCACTAGGTATTCAAACCCATTTTAAGACTCCTCTGAATCACTCTCAGTGGCACTCCCAAAAATTTTCGGCTATTCTTCTCTTGATGTTCTTTCCTCATCTTTTCGATCAACCTTATCAAAGTACTTCACCTTCCAAACCTCAAACAAAGCATCAATTTTTCTATTTTTCTCGTCTCTGACGATCCAACACTTGTGCAACAATTTCCTCACTTTCTCGTCTCTGACGAATTCTCTCAAATGCACGACGGTTTAGTTCCTCTAGAAGATCATTACTCAACTTCTCTAATTCTTGATCTTGCAATGGCAAGGAAAGAGATTGGCTTGCTCGTATTCTGCTGATGATGTTGGCGGAACAATGGGAAGAGGATTTTGCGAGTTGTCAGGAAGGTTTTGATTACCGATACCGGTCATTTTCTAAAAACCTCTCCTCTCTCTTAATATTTGCCTTTTATGGGTATAATCTTTCCGATCATCCGATAACCCCATTTTATAGACTCCTAATTAATACCATTCATAGCCATTTCCGATCTTTCCGGTCTCTAGACTATGCGCGCCGGTTCAATACCCCATACACGGTACTTGGTACCATCATGACGCTTTGAAAATTATCCCACACAATCAATTTTCTCTAACCTTTCAGTTCTGGCTTAATTGCATCTCTCGACCTTACCACCCCAATACACCAAACCTAATCTTCCACCCACTTCTAGCCTTTATGGTTCCACCATTATGAGTGAAATTGGTAAGCCACCAAACTTAGCATTTGTTTTCTTGGGTATTAATCTTGGTCTATGATTTTATGCAGGTTCAGATATTGCAACACCTGTTAGGAGGCACCATTGGCTCTTAGGGAACGTCGACTAGAAATATATATTACCATAGCATCAACTATTTCCTAATCAATGCTAAAAACCCTATACCCCAAAATAATCAATATCCCACTAAATCAAATCCTGAGTTTACTAATATCTCTTTAGTTCACCCATTGATATTTCATACCACCCTTCAATACACCCCATCTACCATTATTACATTTGGAAGCACTCAAATTTTGCTACACAACTCTAGAGTAAACAATAAATTAAAAGTGTACCTTAAATCTTATAAAGCAAAACCTCCCCTGCACGAGTCTTATAGTTATTATACTTTTTGTGCCTCAACCATTATTACGGATGTCCAATTATCCTACCAGTTGGAGTTGATTACGTCAATAAATTATCAACATGGCACAACTATCACAGATTCTGCAGATACCATTTATACATTGCCCAACACCACTGCTGCTGAACCTTACCGACATATTCCCAATCTGAATCTTTCACAATTTCATTCCCACTTTACCAACATAAACTATAATCTACCTGTCAGACTTTCCCTTTTTAAGGTTCAGTCTTCTAGACATGCTTATACTTACTTGTCTATGGATATCTCCATGACATGTCTTTATTCTCCTCTGATCCCCATTGTATCTTGGCATTATCAACTCCAAATACAAATACATATTATCCTAACATCCAACCCTAAAATTGCAGACACCCACTTGACCCTTAAGTTCACCATCTATTTTAATGTTTATATGGAGGATTCAAATTCTTCAAGTGATACCCATTCTGCTGCCTCTATTCAAAACCTCTCTTCTCAAATGGATGAGAAGCTTACTTTACTCAAAAATCTTCCTGCTTCCCTATCTGAACCAGTGTACATCGATAAAACAGTCGTTCTAGCTGAGAATGATACTAATTGGAAATGGTATATGGTGGGTTACATACGCAGTAAGACTTTAGTGCCCACCTCTTCTATCATATACTAAATCTACACTCACTGGATTTTATATCAAACTCCTACTGTTACCAACTTCAATGGATTGAGATACAAAGTTCTTCTCAGATTCTTAGCCGAAAGTGATTTCATCAGGGTTAATGAACAATGCCCTTGGTTCGCTTGTGGATTCCTTATAGTTCTACGAGTGGTTCCACCTACTGGTTGTCCTGCAAACTTTCAAGTTTCCTTTGAAGAATAAATGATGTGGCATATCTTATGCAATGTTCCTAAAGAATGTGTTGAATTTGAAAATTTTAAGCAGCTTACACTCAAAATTGGATAACTTCTTGATGCCAAAGATCCATATGGTAATCATCCTCTCAAGAAGAATGTTAAAATCTATGTGAGAATCCCTATCAATCGAGCTCTCCCAACTGGTATTCCCCTCCTTACTAGATGAAGAGAGGAACCCTTTCTCATTGAGTGCAGGTACTTCAATGTCCCAAGTAACTTTTGTCACTTTGTCGTGTTATTGATCATAGAGATGATGTATGTCCTAAGTGGCTGGCAAAACAAAATCTTATTAAGGAAGCTAGCTCATCTACATCAAAATATGTCTACACACCAATTTCTAGACTCATGATTCCATTTACTTAAGTACAGGAGATTCCTATAATTACTCCAAACATCTCAACTATTGATTCCCTATCAACTCAAGTTGAAGTAGCACCAGATACGCAAAGTCAAATGTTGGTTTGTACTGGTTATGTGGGTAAAGGAAAGGCTGCAGCTGTTGCCCAAACCTCAAGTGCTACCAATCAGAAATCTCCCAATTGCATGATTAACATGGGCCATTTGGTAGCATATCTACTACTCTCAAGATTCATGAAGTAGAAACAAATCAAATTAAGAAACTCATTCCTTTGGTCAATGGCTTACCACTTATCTTATAGAAATTCACCAGTCAAGATGATGTTTTGCGTGCCTTGGATCATATCCCTGAGTCCAGCAACACATGACCGATCCGTACCCGTAACTCAACTAGAAGATTCAATACGGAGGCAACTCCTACTCAGAAATTTGTTATATCAAAAGAACAAGCTATATATTTTGCAGCTGAACATGATGCTCTTTCCAATCTAAAGAGAAAGATTAATCCCCGTGCCGATCTCAGAAAGAGGAGTAGATCATCCTCTCCTCTCCTGGTTAATTCTGCTACCAACTCTCCCAAAATTGATAGCTCTGAACCATATTATTCTTCTCTTTTCCCTCCCATCACCAAATTGGGTGACATTTCCACTTTTAACTTGTCTCAATGTACCTTTAATACCCATACCTCTCCTGATGATTTTGGAAACTTCACTGTACCTTCTGATTGGTAGGCTCGGAAACCTACAATAAAAATACTGCAAGTGCACAATGTCTAACTAGTAGAACAATGGCAAGTACAGGTCGTTCCCACGAGGAGTGTGAAATACTCTACCAACTAATACCAAAACCAAATAATCAAATAGATAATGTTTTAATAAGTTTTCAGAAATTCGAAATGAAATGAAATAATAAATAATAAAGACGTAACCAAAATGTGAAAAGGTAATTAGAGTCTTCGATTTCCACCAATTCAATCATATAAAACTCTACTAATTTTTATTTATTACTCAAGACAAATATCGAATTTAATCTCATGTCTCGGAAGATGGTATGTTAAATTCTAAAATATTGTTTCTCTGTTGTAATCTCCTTCGCTTCATGGGTAGTGATTCTAAAGCATTATCTATCAATCCTAAAGCATACCACGTCAAAGGACCTAACCCAAGCACGAAATATCAATTGAAAAGCATAAATAATCAAGAAAATCACATAAACGATTAAACACCAAGCAATATATGAAGAGAAATTACTAATCAATCAAATCATTATTAGAAATATCATCATAGAGTATATAATTAAATTGGTTTCCATCTAAACCCTAACATGACTCTGGCTAGACATGGCTTTCTCAAAAGCGATGAACAAATCAAGATCAAAACTAGCTGATCAAATAATCAAAAGAAATGAAACTCCAAAAGCTTCAAACCCTAGTCTCTGCGTACGGCTGTGTAGCCGCCTGTCGACCTCCTCCCTTTGAAGATTTTACGTCCTCTTTTATTTCTTTCTTCATCACATCACAAATGTATTATGAACGAATGAGAGTGTGCCACATCATCCCTTGTAGCACCACTTTTTATTGAAAACAGATGTGATCTTTTCTTTGAATGTCGTCGTCACAATTCCAATGATAACTCCTCAGATAGTCATCAAGGTAAGAAAATATTCCCTGCATGTGTATGCATAAAATATACTCTTTCCTTATTTGTGGGATATGGTAGGTGCAAAATATTCTTTCCAAATTCGATTCATTTCCGTACCCCGGCTATCCAATCTCTTTCCAAAACCTGACCAGCATCTAACCATTTTGTCCAGATTGTAAACCAGCGCCATTTTACTCCACTGTATGCAACCATTCGAAGCATTTGACTCCATTCCATTCCAGCTTCCTTTGTTTTCCTGCCGGCCACAACACCAATACAGAGTCCATCTCAGGCAGCAAAACCACACATAAAATCAATATCGAACACAGCCTCGAGCTACCAACTTCTTCCACCGATCGGGAACCAGCTCAACCACTCGTATCTCCAAGACCCAGTCCGTCATCGGCTTCGAAATCCAGGCCACGTCCAAGCTCTTTCCAAGCTGACCACAGCACCGTCCAACCAAATCTCGGCACCCGCCATTTCATCTCCATGCGACTAGGCATCACTTCATCTCTGACCAACCAACTTCTATTCATTTCATAACCCCATTATCTTTCCGTCCAGGCAAACATAATCATCCTCCATATCCGGCTGTTCGAACAACACCAGTATATCAGCTAAATAGCTAATCATCTCGCTGTGTAACTGTAACCCATCTATTTGTGTTATCAGCTAAATAACTCCACGAAAGAAATAGATGGGTTATCTCTCCGTCTGTTTCCCTTATGAATCTCAGCTGCAACCAGCTCAACCAAAACAACTCCACGAAAGAAATGACCAGGCCAATGCATGAATAGAACCTTCTCCATCATCTTCTCTCTATTTGTGTTCTCTTATCACCATATCCACTAACAGTAACCCATCTATTTATTTCTTCCACCATCTGCATCTCTCCTTGCAGTTCACGGCCGGCATCAATTCCCTTTCTCTCGGACAATTTCTCGAGCACTAGGCATGCTATAATTTCTGATTCTAGAGGTATCTCTCCGCTATTTCTCCGACTCTCATCAATAGCTTAGTGCTCCTGCGATTTCAAATGTAACGAGAACCAAAGTTCCGAAGCACAATCAAGATACTAAACACTCTCCAATCCATGCTGTACATCCACATAATCAACGACAACAACCCTTCTTATTGCTGGTTTCACGGCACAGACTTCAGGCCAAAAACGACCAATCTTTCTCCCCCGTATTCTCGCGTTTCTCTGAGCCACTTCCGAGATCTACAAGAGCTGACGATGATTTTTTCTAGCATGCAGTCATGAGCGTCTTTATTCTTGGCTTCAAGTATGGTGTTGTTGATAACAAAACACCTCTCGCATGTAGCTTCTGCTTGAAAGAGAGTGATGAAATAAGATGTAGTTAAGAAACTAGTCACGTCTCCCTCTTTCTCATAGTCTTTTAGCCTTGGTGGAAGCCACCTACCCCACTAATATTTCTTTGACATTCCGTTGGTGCGTTTGTGTCTCGGCTGTGAAATAATTCTATGCTGCTGATATATTGATATATATGAAGATACCAGGCCAGCTACATTTTGTCATTATGGTTGCTGATACATGAAAATATCAGGCCAACCCCATTTCATCAGTGTGGTTGCTGATATATGGAAATACCAGGCCAACCCCATTTCATAATTGTGGTTGCTGATACATGGAAATACCAGGCCAACCCGGCTGCTGATATATGGAAATACCAGGCCAGCATAATAAGTGTTGTTGATATATAGAAATACCAGGCCAGCATAATTGATCATTGTGGTTGCTGATGCATGGAAATACCAGGCCAACCACATTGCATCATTGTGGTTGCTGATATATGGAAGTACCAGGCCAACCACATTTTTCCATTTTCGTCGCAAACACCATTAAGTCTCACATTTTGTTGTTTATTCGCTGGATGATCGAATTCACTTGTACTTTCTACAAAAGCACTAAAATAGTATGAGTAACTAAAATATTGTATCATAGCTAATATAAATATGGGTATAAAATGTAGCATATACATGCTTATCACTGATGTAATTTCAAACGGTAATGGTGTCCGCAATAATTCCTCTCATAAGGCTGCTAATCTGAACCTGGATGCTACCCAAGGAACTATCTCTGCTGGTGGAAATAACAATTCTCAATCTAATGGAAACCAGGATTCTGCTAATCAGTTTCGTTCTTCTCGCATCCCTATATTGTCTCTCCTTCATCTCTTGCTGCTACTTCCTCTTTTCCTGTCAACAATGTGAATGTTATTTGTTGGAATGTGCGTGGTCTTGGAAAAAAATACGCTAATAAGGAACTTAGCATCCTTCTTAGGAATGTTAACCTGACATTGTTTTCTTGTATGAGACAAAAATGCAAAATGATTTTGCTGCTAGAAACTGAGGAATATGGGCTTCCCTTGTATTGCTAATGTGCCATGTATTGGAAGGAGTGGTGGTCTTGTGCTATCTTGGAAGAAGGAAATCGACCTTACTATTGTTTCCACTAGTAATAGGGGCATCTATGTCACTACTAAAGATATCATACATTCCAAAACTAATCACATTTATTTCATATATGGAAAACCTAATAGTGCCTTAAGACAAGCCTTCTGGGAAAACCAATGCCTTTTCCCACCTATACCAGTAGATGAACCAGCTTTCTTTATAGGTGGTTTTAATGCTCTCCCAGGCCTTGAGGATAAAAATGGTGATCTAGAGGTTGATGAACTGATTTTTTTAACCTTAGGAATTTCTGTAATGCTTTTGACTTACATGATCCTGGTTTCTCTGGCCCTAGGTTTACTTGGTCTAATATGCAACAAGGTCCTGATCTCATTCTTGAAAGGCATGATAGGTGTATCATAAATCCCTATGCTGAGTTGTTATGTCCTAAATTATCTGTTAATAATATTCCTATGGACTCCTCTGATCATTTCCCCATGCATATTGGTTTTAATTTTGAAGTGAATTTTTATGCCTAGAACTTTTGTTGATGGTGCTTTTTAGCTTAGGGTCAAAATTGTAAAATTGTACATATGACATGACGTCACTATGACCATTAGCACATTTATTGAATCAATCAGCATGCCTACGTAAGAATTACCGGAGTACCCCTTTACATGGGTCATGTTCCACAGCAGAACCCTTAACACTGACTGACATCATCTATGCCAAACCCTAATTATCATGCTACCGCGCCAAGTCATGCCAACCATGTCAGCCACACCACTGTGCCAATAGCAGACCATGCCAGCCACATCTCCGCGCCAAGGCATGCCAACTATGCCAGCTGCACCACCGTGCCAATGACATACCATGCCAGCCACATCTCCGCGCCAAGGCATGCGAACCATGCCAGCCTCACCACTGCGCCAATGGCATGCCATGCCAGCCACACCTCCGCGCCAAGGCATGCCAACCATGCCGGCCGCAGCACTGCGCCAATGGCATGCCATGCCATCCGCACCTCCGCGCCAAGGCATGCCAACAATTCCGGCCGCACCACTGCACAATGGCATGCCAACCATGCCGGTCGCACCATTGCGCCAATGGCATGCCATGCCAGCCCCACCTCCGCGCCAAGGCATGCCAACCATGCCAGCCGCACCACATGTTCCAATGACATGCCAACCATGCCAGCCGCACCGCTGCGCCAATGACATGCCATGCCAGCCGCACCGCTGCGCCAATGGAATGCCATGCCAGCCGCACCTCTGTGCCAAGGCATGCCAGCCGCACCTCCGCGCCAAGGCATGCCAACCATGCCATCAGTACCACATGTGCCAATGTCATGCCAACCACCTTGTCGCGCCATACCATCCCGGCCTTCCCTATGCGGATACCAAAACGAAGGCGCGCGATGATCAATGACCACCCTTCCATCTTAGATGCAAATCTTAGCCGTCCAAGGTCGCCAAACAACGCATGGTAACCTTTGGCCCAAAACCCTAGTTTTGGCCATGCCAAGGCATGCCATGCCACATGTGGCAATGGCATGCCAACCACCTTGCCGCGCCATACCATGCCGGCCTTCCCTATGCGGCTACCAAAACGAAGGCGTGCGATGATCAACGACCACCCTTCCATCTTAGATGCAAATCTTAGTCGTCCAAGGTCTCCAAACAATGCATGGTAACCTTTGTCCCAAAACCCTAGTTTTGGCCACGCCAAACCGCGCCAAGGCATGCCATGCCACATGTGCCAATGGAATGCCAACCACCTTGCCGCGCCATACCATGCCGGCCTTCCCTATGCGGCTACCAAAACGAAGGCGTGCGATGATCAACGACCTCCCTTCCATCTTAAATGCAAATCTTAGCCGTCCAAGGTAGCCAAAAAACGCATGGTAACCTTTGGCCCAAAACCCTAGTTTTGGCCACGCCAAACCGCGCCAAGGCATGCCATGCCACATGTGCCAATGGCATGCCAACCACCTTGCCGCGCCATGCCATGCCGGCATTCCCTATGCGGTTACCAAAACGAAGACCTACAACAAACAACGACCACATTTTCATCTAAGATGCAGATCTTAGCCGTCCAAGGTTACTAGCTAACGCATGGCAACCTTTGGCCCTAGTTTGGTGGCGCCTAAACAAAGCCAAAACCCTAACTTTTGGCCGCTCCTAAACTAGGCCATATTAAAGCCATAATGATCATGCTTTCATGCCACTGGCTACCAAAACGAAAGCCTGTAACAATCAACGACCACTTTTTCATCTAAGATGCAGATCTTAGCCGTCCAAGGTTACCAACTAACGCATGGCAACCTTAGGCCCTAGTTTGGTCGCGCCTAAACAAAGCCAAAACCCTAACTTTTGGTCGCGCATAAACTAGGCCATATTAAAGCCATATTGATCATGCTTTCATGCCATTTTCTACCAAACGAAGGGTTACAATAATGAACGGCTACCTTTGCTCTTAAGATGCAAAATCTCGACCGTCGAAGGTCACCACCGAGTCAGAAAGTCTCCCAAGCTCAACTTTCCAGACAACAACAACATGCTACATTTTTTCCACGAAAACGCTCGAGACATCAACACATGTCACAAATTGGGGGATGCTCATTGAATATTGGTTTGGCGGTTTACAGCGTGCGGGGTACACTACACCTGTTATAAGAAATTTTCATAAGGATGAGGCAATTAGTAAATACAGGGACTAATGGTGAAACACTTTCTTTTATGGAACATCAATTCCAGGCGTTACCGGTTACCACCTCCTCCCATTTACTCACCTGTTTTCCATTTCTTAATGAGACCAGAGTACGTTCCACTTAGACTGGTATAAATAGGCATTACCTATTTCCACCGAACAACAAGTTCAGGTCAGGAGGATACAATACTCAGAAAATATTTTCTAGCTTTCCATCTGTTAGCTTCCCACTTTCTGATACAAGTCGTGAAACAACTACTCTTCCAGAATCAACTATTATGGTCTCAACACTCTCTTCGCTTCCATCCCCAAAACCAACCCTTCTCCTTCACTTTGTGACCGAAGCAAGTCTGGAACGACCATTTCTTGGTTTAGGCCGGATTTGTACAGATTGATCTCTCGAATCTAAAGTACTCCCTTGCAGTACATTGTTTAGGGTTTAAACTCATTTCTCACCCACACACCCGAAATTACCAAAATCAGCAGAAATCGTTTTCACTCTCAAACAATTGACGACCACAGTGGGAGATCAATCTCTCGGTTGCAATATCAACTTTCAAATTTCCGATATCGCCTTTCACTTCCAACTCCAACATGGTGGAACTCATATGCGGATCAGCCGCCGAGAACACCAACGCAGAATCTGTCCCTGGTGTTAACGCTACTTCCAACGGCATCACTACGCCGCCTACTGACCCCGGAAGCACCGAAAGCACTCCTTCAAATGTAAGACCACCAATCACCAGGGTCAGAGCCGGTGCCGCCTCTAATGTTCCTGCGCAACTTGCTAATCCTTGCAGTACTGAGAGCGCTCCTTCAGGCGTTACGCCGCCAATCACCAGGGCCAGAGCTTCCGCTACCGCTCATAATGCTTCGTCTAGCATGGCACCTCCAACCGCCACTAAGACTCCGATTACCCCACCAACGGGACGAGAAACCGGAGGAACCAGAGGAAGCCGACCCTATATCACCATCGCTGATTTGATGGAACGACAGGAAGTTCTCATTAGAGCCCAGACGGACATGGTCTCGACACAGAAATAAGTACTTGTTTTTCCCAAAGCCTTGACAGAACGGCTGCCGCAGGAGTCACGCCCTCCAGAGCCAATGAGAGACGCCTCCAACACCCCTGGCGCCAGCACCTCGACGGAACGCATCTCCGCGGACGAGGAGATTCATGCCAGAACCCCATTGGAAAAAAATCATCCATCCAATTTTGTCACACGAGAGGATCTAGAGAAACTTCTCCGGAATCGAATCAAGAATGATGAAATAGACATGCATCAGCATCAACCTCCTTACCCACCTGAAATACAAAGAATTCCTCTTCCAAGAGGATACTCCTCTCCTCAATTCACCATGTACGATGGCACCGGAAATGCACGTGAGCATGTCTCTTGATTCTTGGATTCCCTAGGCGAATATGAATACAATCACGTTCTTCGTCTGAGGGAGTTTTCGAAATCGCTTACCGGAAGAGCATACACATGGTACAACAGCATCGCGCCAAACAGCATCCCCAACTGGGGTGGCATGGTTACCGCATTTTACAAAAAGTACTTCTTTGTGTCTGAACAAGTTACCTTCTCGGACCTAGGAAGGATGTACCAACGGGACAACGAACATCCAAATGATTTTGTCAAGAGATTCAGGGTTCAAGCACTAGACGGTCATGACCCAAACGTGACCGAACAACAACTGGTGAATTCATGCATCAACGGTATGGCTCTCATTTACCGCGCCTTGCTAGAGAACCTGTGTTTCCAGACATTCTCTGAGCTCCATGAAGCTGTCAGGCGATCAACAACGACATCACCATCATTATTAGAAAGAGCTAGACCAACCAGAGCCTAAGACGTGCGCGAAACTCGTGGGAATAGACGTCTCATCAACAAGCGGTACAACGCTGGTCCCTCCTCTGTGAGCGTAATAAACGAGGGAGGAAAAAGAAAGGCCCCAGCTGCAGACCAGCAACCTAAACGCGAAGCACCAGCACGACGAGCAACTCCGCCACGGAAGGCCGCCGCTAAAGCTCCCATGCGTCATCACGAAGCTGAAGGAAATGACCGTTTCCCATTGAGGAGGTGATCGATCTCTTAGAAGCATGGATTCAAGATGATGTTATTAGACTACCTTCTCCCAGACGCCCACCTACTGAGGCCGAGATGGCAAACCCCAAATACTTCCACTACCACATATTTTTTCATCACCCAACCAGTGATTGCAACATACTAAAACATATTTTCAAAGAAAAGATAGAGGCAGGAGAACTTCAGCTAGGAAACGAGGGAGTAAATCGAGACCCACTTCCGGTGAGGAATTGTGGAGTCTCTGGGGACTCCGTGCACGAGACTGTACGATCCATGATGCAGCACGTATGCGAAATTCTCTACCTTTCCAAGGTACAGCGCCAAGATATCTTCACGGCTCTCAATCGTGTCGTGTCGGGCAAACGTCTTTTTCCCACTGCGGAACCCACGCCAAGATCCCAAGCTCTCTCAGGAAGCGGAATCGAAAAAGACAACTGGGGACTGCTAACCATGTCCTATTTAAGAGGTGTTTGATTCGACGACACGCTAATCGACGCGGCCTCTGACTTCAACATTGTTACCTTCAAGACTCTGAAAGATGCGGGATTTACGAAACAAGAGGCTACCCATTCCCCATTCGTGATTGAGAGCCCGGGAGGGGAAGCCTTGAACGCGTACGACTACATTAACCTCGAGATCAGGATAGGAGACGCTATAACAAATAGCAAATTTCACATTGTCAAAGAACTAGGTTACGACATGATATTGGAGAACTTGTGGGTACTCGACAACAAGACGAAATTGGGAACATCCCCTCTACCGATGTCAACGCCCGAAAGAATCTCCAACAAACCGTCCCACCTGCTGCCGCATCGACGAGCTACCGATGGAACTCGGTCACCTGGAGAAGACCCGTTGGCGCTAACTCATAGGTTCCAAACGCACGTAAGTTTGGCCGAACGATCTTCTCTACAACCAGTCATTTCTTCTCCTATTCCGTCATGGAGACTCAGCGCGATTACCGGCGCGGACGCTGTCAAGAGATGTGAATGGGGCGCTGGGCCATTCAAACGCTTTGCAAAGAATTTGTAAGATGCAATCGAAACCGAAGAGACCAGGATTCAAGCGGTTACACGACACCTGAACTCGTATCAACTCGGAGATATGGTGGTCAAAGTGAACTCGTTTCAACTCGGAGATATGGTGGTAAAAGTGAACTCGTTTCAAGTCGGGAAGATGACAGTGAAGATACCTATTCGGACCGATTCACCCAAGGAAAAAGAAGACGAGCCATATCTGGTGGCAGACGTCCTTCTGGGGGGTTACTGCAAGCTAATCAACACAGACAAGCTGGGATGTGTGATAATTCACTCACGATAGCTCAAATCCTTCAATCCCTAAAACGATGTACTACTCTCTTCCATCACTCTCCCTTTAGTATTTTCTTCAGCAATTTCTCATTCCATTTGATATTTATATTTCCCCGAGATGAATGCACCGTTTGTATTCTTCATTAGAGTTTCGTTTTTATTCAAAAGCATACCTTTCTTTCCGAATGAGTTTTTCGAATCTCAGGAAAAAAAAAACATACACCAAATAAATCCCAAATCATGGAGAAGCCATTAACTATCCAATCACAACCAGAAACATCAACCCATTCTAATGGAATACTTGGGTCTTTCAAAATGAGAAGTTTTATTCAAAGATAGAAACCGCAAGCGGGATGCTAATTGAAGAAACCCTAACTTCGCCACGAATACAAGGAAGGTAAAAAAAAAAATAAGTCTGCAAAACATCAGGACAACTAAGCGACGAATAGAAACAATAAAAAGGGAGAATCTAGTCATTGAAAGTTAATGCGCGAATCGTCAATGCCTCGGTCAGAGCTCTTTCAAACACTTTCCCCAACAGTCTTTCGGGCAGCGAAGATTCCATCCGGAAGCCACATCAACAATAACAGCCTCAACATCTCATCCGGAAGTCGTCTCAGCAGCAACAACATCCGTAATATTTACCAACATCCGTCTCGACAACTGACCCAGCATATGCCACCACGACTTCCCCAATGTCACAGACAACAGTTTCGTCGTCTACTCCGAAATTTGTTTCAGTTTCATCGACCGCATCATCATCATCTTCCTCGGAAGTCTTCTCAGCAACCTTTCGAGGAGAATTTCCCTATTCATTTACATCAGAACCAAGGGTTATGACACCGTCCTAGACATGGGAGCTACGTTGACTTTCCCCTAAAATTTTCACAAACTCGGTCTTTCGCCATTTCAACTGAGAAGCAAACTGTCCCGCCCTAACAGTGGGCTGTGAAGAGGTTTTGTTGCACTAAATCCTCCCAACTCACTGGTATGCTTCGCCGCCTTCCCGTTCTTCCTCCAAAGATATGTCCCGAATAATTACGCCAGCTTCACGGAACAGAGATTCAATTCTATTCAACGCCTCCCCATGAGAAGAAGACTGGTTTTCGCCGATTCCAAAGTTTATCCCCAAAGAGTTGGAGGCACGTCTTTCACTGCAAGATCCCATTATGCGCTACAAAACCAAAGAAAGGATAGAGGATAGACACGACTTCAGGACAACCTGTGCGAATGAAGGATTCAAGATCATCTCTTATATCCAGCAGAGCGATGAGGTCTGATAAGCATGTATATGCTACATTTTATACCCATATTTATATTAGCTATGATACAATATTTTAGTTACTAATACTATTTTTAGTTCTTTTGTAGAAAGTACAAGTGAATTCGATCATCTAGCGAATAAACAACAAAATGTGAGACTTAATGGTGTTTGAGACGAAAATGGAAAAATGTGGTTGGCCTGGTACTTCCATATATCAACAACCACAATGATGAAATGTGGTTGGCCTGGTATTTCCATGTATCAGCAACCACAATGATCAATTATGCTGGCCTGGTATTTCCATGTATCAGCAGCCGGGTTGGCCTGGTATTTCCATGTATCAGCAACCACAATTATGAAATGGGGTTGGCCTGGTATTTCCATATATCAGCAACCATAATGATGAAATGAGGTTGGCCTGGTATTTCCATATATCAGCAACTACAATGAAAAAAATGACAAAATATAGCTGGCCTGGTATCTCCATATATATCAGCAGCATAAAATTGTTTCATAGGCGAGGCACAAACGCAGCAAATGAATTGAAATCAAAGTGGGGTTGGCACATGCAAACTGAAAATGAGAGTATTTTATCTTTCTTACTTTATTACAAATATATTTCACCGGGAAAGATAATTTATTTGCCATGTGAAGAATTAATTGAGGAATATTTACACGTGAGATTATTTTGGAAATAAAGTAACTCTTTCTTCATTTGGGAGATTTTGGAAATAAGGAGAGATTATTATTTCATTGGAAGAACGAGGTGGCAATACTATTTGGGGAAAGATACTGATGACGATATCAACTTGCATGCAAGATATTTTCATAGAATAATTTATTTTGATTCTTTGATTAATGAAATAAAAGAAAGGGAAGGTTATAAGAAGGGGTGTCGACTATTTGAGAGGAGAGCCCGGCCACATGGCCGTAAGTAGAGAAGGATTTTGAAGTTTTGTTTTCGATTCTTCATTTTTCATTAACTAGAGTTTGATTTTAATATGTTTATGGCTTTTGAGAAAGCCATGTCTAGCTAGAGTCATGTTAGGGTTTAGGTAGAAACCAATTTAATTGTGTAAACTCTACATTTGTATGCTCAATAATGATTTGAATGACTGGTAGATTTTCTTCATATGGCTTGGTATTTTATTGTTCATGTGATTTTCTTGATTATTTATGCTTTTCAATTGATATGGCGTGCTTTGGTTAAGTTCTTTGACGTGATATGCTTTAGGATTGATAGGTAATGCTTTAGAATCACTACCCATGAAGCGAAGAAAATTACAGCGGAGAAACAATATTTGAAAATGCATGGAATATATTTTTAATGACTAGTAGAATTTTCATAATTAATTGGTGGAAACCGAAAATCCTAATAACCCGCTCTCTTTTTGTTTACTGTTAGAATTATTATTATTTCATTTTGTTCCAAATTTCTGAAAATCGTTCAAACATCATCTTGTCGATTAGTTAGTTTTGATATTAATTAGTAGTAGTATTTCACACTCCTCGTGGGAACGACCTGTACTTGCCATTGTTCTACTAGTTAGACACTATGCACTTGCAGTATTTTATTGTAGGTTTCCCAACCTATCAAGGTCCCGAAAAGAAAAGCCTCCTACTAGCCGCGGATTGAGGCGTGACATCAGATTCGGATGAAACCGTTTTCTACCAGTGAACATGAGGAAATGCCTGGACGTGAGGTGAATTAGGGTTTGGTGAAAAAACGTGGAAGTACATGTTTAAGACATGCTTGCCCACGTTGTTACTTCTCTGCCGCCAGCACCGAGACTTGAAAAAAAAAACCGACAAGGTGACATGAAGAGAAGGAATAACGCTCCCTTTCTACGGGCATAACACTTGCGGGGTTTTGAATAAGGAAATGACTTCCTATGTGAATCAAATAAGGAAAGGAGGCAACCATGCCCGCAAAGACAAGCCACCACCGTGCCAAGCCGTCCGTGCCATCCTTGCCTTACCAAACCCCGTCATGCCTTGCACCACCGTCCGCTCCATGCTTACCTTGCCAGAACTGCGCCATGTATTGGACCCATCATGCCAAGCCGTCCGTGCACACCTTGCACCACCGTCCGCGCCATGCTTGCCTTTCCAGAACCGCGCCATGCCTTGACCCCACCATGCCAAGCCGTCCGTGCACTCCTTGCACCACCGTCCACGTCATGCTTGCCACGCCAAGCCATCAACCAAGACCATTTCCACATTTGCACCGTACCGAGCCCAAGTCAACACAATGCCTGCGGACCCCTTCCAAACCGAACCAACACCAACAACTCGCCAAGCCAGCGTCTCGATATTTCCTAACCCATCCAAGGTGATGCATGGCCAGACTAAGCCGACGATCTTCATCTCACCACTTCACGGTCTACACCAAAAATAGAATCTATGCAAGGCCGCCAAACACGAGGATCATGAACTCTCATTACCTTTCGAAAAAGGTTAGTCGGACCTTCCTGAACATATTTTCACGACCTACCGTTTCGATTTTTGTCCTCGCCTGTCACCATCTTATGCTTACCTCGGAACAATGCTCCTGTTCCGAGCTAAGCATGGGACTTAATGTTGATGGTGGTTTTTAGCTTAAGGTCAAAATCGTAAAATTGTACATCTGACATGATGTCACTATGACCATTAGCACATTTATTGAATCAATCAGCATGTCTACGTAAGAATTACCGGAGCACCCTTTTTTTTTACATGGGTCATGTTCCACGGCAGAACCCTTAACACTGACTGACATCATCTATGCCAAACCCTAATTCTCATGCTACCGCGCCAAGGCATGCCAACCATGCCAGCCGCATCACTGTGCCAATGGCAAACCATTCCAGTCACATCTCCGCGCCAAGGCATGCCAACTATGCCATCCGCACCTCCGCGCCAAGGCATGCCAACCATGCCAGCCGCACCTCCGCGCCAAGGCATGCCAACCATGTCGGCCGCACCACTGCGCCAATGGCATTCCATGCCATCCTCACCTCCGCGCCAAGGCATGCCAACCATGTCGTCCTCACCGCTGCGCCAATGGCATGCCATGCCAGCCGCACCTCCGTGCCAAGGCATGCCAGCCATGCCAGCCGCACCACATGTTCCAATGGAATGCCAACCACCTTGCCGCGCCATACCATGCCGGCCTTCCCTATGCGGATACCAAAACGAAGGCGTGCGATGATCAACGACCACCCTTCTATCTTAAATGCAAATCTTAGCCGTCCAAGGTCGCCAAAAAACGCATGGTAACCTTTGGCCCAAAACCCTAGTTTTGGCCACGCCAAACCGCGCCAAGGCATGCCATGCCACATGTGCCAATGGCATGCCAACCACCTTGCCGCGCCATGCCATGCCGGCCTTCCCTATGCGGCTACCAAAACGAAGACCTGCAACAAACAATGACCACGTTTTCATCTAAGATGCAGATCTTAGCCGTCCAAGGTTACCAGCTAACGCATGGCAACCTTTGGCTCTAGTTTGGTCGCGCCTAAAAAAAGCCAAAACCCTAAATTTTGGCCGCTCCTAAACTAGGCCATATTAAAGCCATACTGATCATGCTTTCATGCCACTGGCTACTAAAACGAAGGCCTGTAACAATCAACGACCACTTTTTCATCTAAGATACAGATCTTAGCCGTCCAAGGTTACCAACTAACGCATGGCAACCTTAGGCCCTAGTTTGGTCGCGCCTAAACAAAGCCAAAACCCTAACTTTTGGTCGCGCATAAACTAGGCCATATTAAAGCCATATTGATCATGTTTTCATGCCATTGGATACCAAACGAAGGGTTACAATAATGAACGGCTACCTTTGCTCTTAAGATGCAAAATCTCGATCGTCGAAGGTCACCACCGAGTCAGAAAGTCTCCCAAGCTCAACTTTCCAGAAAACAACAACATGCTACATTTTTTCCACGAAAACGCTCGAGACATCAACACATGTCACAAATTGGGGGATTCTCATTGAGTATTGGTTTGGCGGTTTACAGCGTGCGGCGTACACTACGCCCGTTATAAGACAATGTCATAAGGATGAGGTGGTTATTAAATACAGGGAGTAATGGTGAAACGCTTTCTTTTATGGAACATCAATTCCAGGCATTACCGGTTACTACCTCCTCCCATTTACTCACCCGTTTTCCATTTCTTAATGAGACCAGAGTACGTTTCACTTAGACTGGTATAAATAGGCATTACCTATTTCCACCGAACAACAAGTTTATGTCAGGAGTATACAACACTCAGAAAATATTTTCTAGCTTTCCATCTGTTAGCTTCCCACTTTCTGATACAAGTCGTGAAACAACTACTCTTCCAGAATCAACTATTCTGGTCTCAATACTCTCTTCGCTTCCCTCCCCAAAACCAACCCTTCTCCTTCACTTTGTGACCGAAGCAAGTCTGGAACGACCATTTCTTTGTTTAGACCGGATTTGTACAGATTGATCTCTCGAATCTAAAGTACTCCCTTGCAGTACATTGTTTAGGGTTTACATTCGTTTCTCACCCACACACCCGAAATTACCAAAATCAGCAGAAATCGCTTTCACCCTCAAACACCTTTCTATTTCATGACCATGTGGATGGAGGACCCTATTTGCAGGAATATTATAGTTAATGCTTGGTCTGTTAATGTGATTGGTTCCCCTGCTTATAAACTTAAAGCTAAGCTTCTTAACACAAAAAAAAATCCTTAGAGACTGGAACAAGATTTCTTTTGATAACCTTCGAACCAACATCAAAGCTACTAGAGAATAGCTGGATGATCTTCAAACTCCCAATCCTTCTGATTCCTCCTCTATTTAGATTAAGGGCTAGACTAGAATACCTGTAAAACCCCTGTATAACCTTGAGGAGCTTTACTGGAACGAAAAATCTAGGGAGATCTGGCTCCTGTAAGGAGACAAAAATTCTCCCTATTTCCATAGAGTCACTCTCTTTAGGAGAAAAAGGAATTCCATTAGCTGGATTAAAATTCTCTTGGTACTGCTTTCACTGATAAGCTTAGCATAGGTACTTCTTTTGTGGATTACTTTAGAAATCTATACTCCTCCCAACCTCAGCAATTTCAAGATGAAGATTTAGAAAACTTACCATTCAAATTCTCCCCTGAGAATAACTCTTTGTTAAATCTCCCTCTCACTACTGAGGAAATAAAAAATTATGTCTTTCAAATGGGTGGTAAAAAGGCTCCTGGCCTTGATGGCTTCACGTGCTTGTTCTACCTGAAAAACTAGGATATTGTTGGAGAAGATGTTATTGACATGACCCAAACCTGTTTTAGAACTGGTCATTTAGCAAAAGTCTTCAATACCACCAATATTGCTTTAATCCTTAAGGTCCCTCTGGCTGAATCAGTTTCCCATATAGGAACATTGGCTTATGTAATTTCATTAATAAAATCCTATTTAAAACCCTGGCCAATAGACTCAAAACTTTGATGGATAACATTATATCTCAGAATCAAAGTGCATTTGTCCCAAAAAGAAGTATATATGACGATATCCTGCTAGCCAATGAGGCTGTCTATGCTGTCAACCATCATAAAAAGAAGGAGGGAATTATTGCTATCAAACTTGATATGTCCAAAGCTTATGATAAGTTAGAATAGTCTTTTCTTAATAAAGTTTTACTTAAAATGGGTTTGTCTGATCACTGGGTTAATCTGATTCATCAATGTGTTTCTACTGTCTCTTATTATGTTTTTTTGAATGGTAGTCCTACTAGCCTTATCAAACCCGAGAGAGTCTTGAGACAGGGAGATCCTCTCTCTCCTTATCTTTATATCATCTGTTTTGAAGCTTTATTTGCTTATATTGATACTTTGACCAGTAAAGGCATAGTTGAAGGAATTAGAGTTTGTAAGAATGCCCCTTGCATGACACACCTCTTGTTTTCTAATGACCCTCTTGTTTTCTAAAGCTATTGGCAAAGACTTTAGAGCTATTCAAGACTATCTTCAAAAGTATTGTTTAGCTTCTGGACAGTAAATCAACTTTGATAAATCTGGTATCTTGTTTAGTAAAAAGTTGCCTTCACCTATTATGAACCATTTGTCTAATATTCTAGATATCCATAACAGAGATCTAGGGACGAAGTATCTTGGCACGCCTATAGATTTTCATTCCTCTAATATCCAGACCCATATTGCTATTCTCCAAGATGTAGATGCTTGGATTACCTCTTGGCTTCATAGACTGTTATCTCAGGCTTCTAGAACTAATTTTGTTAAGCATGTTGGTCGGGTCATTCCTGTATACCAAATGGGTGCATTTTTTATTCCCAAGTACCTTTGCAAAAATATGGATTCTCACCTTTCTCAATTCTGGTGGGGAGAGATTTTTGACCCTAAGGATAGGAAACTACACCTTTTAAGATGGTATGCTTTGTGCTCTCCTAAGTCTGAAGGTGGTCTTGGTTTTAGGAAATATGAACTTAATAACTTGGCTATGTTAGTTAGAAATTCGTGGAAAATCATAGAGAACCCTGACAGCCTTGTAGGTATTGTGCTGAAAGCTCATTGTTTTCATAAGACTGGCTTTCTTAATGCTGCTTGTCCTGCTGATTGCTCCTGGACTTGGAGATGCCTCCATACCATTAAGGAGATGATTAAACCCTTTATTTCTTGGATTGTTGGGGATGGTAAATTTATTGATCCCTGGTGTGATAAAATGGATCCTTACTTTAGGTTCTGCCACCCCTAATGCATTAGTCCCTCCAGACCCTTGTGCTAAAGTTTCTTATTTCATTGATGATGCTACTAGATCCTGGAATTTAGATAAACTAAATAGTCACTTTGATGATGCTTCTGTTCAGAAGATCATCACCATTCCATTAAGCCAGTTATGCAATCCTGATAGGGGGGCTTGAGAGCTTTCCAATAATGGCAGATTTTCTTCAAAATCTGCTTACTTGGGATTAAGAGGGTCTGGACCCTCCCTAGTAATAAACTTTGGAAGTGCATTTGGAAAATTAATGTCCCTCACCGTATTCAACTTTTTACTTGGAAAGTTGCTAGAAATGTTCTACCTGCTAAAAATGTTCTTCAAACTCGAATGCCTATGCACTCTGTTACCTGTAATAGATGCTCTGATCCTCATGAATCTATTATGCATGCTTTTGTTATATGCCCTTTTTCTAGCCATGTTTGGAATCTCAGTGCCTTTTGTGCTAATACTTCTTCTTTTTCTTCGAGTTCTATGATTGATTGGCTAATTTTTTTGGTTGACCTTATTTATAGAATTCCTACTGATAAACACTGCATGCTTGTTGCTGTCATGTGGTCTTTATGGACTAGTAGAAACAATTTAGTCTTTAGAAACCTTCAGGAAAATCATGTTGCTATTATCCATAGAGCTAAGGCTATGCTCCTCATTGCTAAAACCAGAATCCAAAAACCACCTAGTCATACCATTTCCCTTAGTGACCACTGGATGCCCCCTACTTTTGGCTGGATTAAATGTAACACTGATGGTGCTTATGATAACATTACTAAGGATAATGGTGCAGGCTATGTGATGAGGGATTTATCCATCAAGGCTTCTTTCTGTGCTTCTATTGTCTTCGATGTGGAATCTGCTAAAGAGGCTGAAGCTAGAGCTATCTGGACTGTTTTGAAGAAGACTGTGGAACTAAAGCTAACGCATATCATAGTGGAAAGTGATGCTCAAGACCTGGTTTCCCAATTCTCAGCTGGATGTTTTGATGGGAATCCTAGAACTGATGCAATCTTTAAAGACATTCAATTTTTTGGTTCTTCTCTTAGTGATTTTATTTTCTCTTTCCAACCAAGAACTTGTAATTTTGTTGCTCATGAACTAGCTAAATGGGAAAAAAACAATAAGTCGTCTATGTACTGGTCTATCCCTCTTAGGCCTTTTTTGATTGTAGTAGTATGTAAAGGAAGTTGATCATGACTCACTAATCACTATCAGAATCACATTACCGCATGCAGCATCAGATTTACATGATTGTAGAATGCCTCAATTCTATCCAAGACATTTCCAGAAGTTATTTCTGCACGGGTGCACCTGCTCGTCGCATCAAATACAGGCCCAATGTGCCAGTACCCGGCGAGTTCTCGTCATATTTTGCTTTTGTCATGAAATCTTTGTTATGAAATCATTAAAAGCTGAGTCACACTGAAAATGACAAAAAGGACTATACACGTGCTAGTGTGCAAAATGGGAGAAGAAAAGTGTAAGATTTGGTCATTATGGAACTCGAATGAAACCATCAAAATCTTGAAAACTTTAGATTGGACTATCTTTTCAATGTTTATATGAATGGTTTTCTCCTTAATTACTTACAAGATAAAGTAGTCAAACTAACTTACTTACGTTGTTTTAAGTAGTACATAACTTTACATTTAAGTTTACCTCTTTGTGTCTAATTTGATTCAGTATTGTAGATGCGATATTTATAAGAATTATGTATCCAACTTCACAATAGTGATGAGGTTGCACTGCAATCACTGGAATTTAACTTAAAGTGTTTAAAATTTTGATGAAGTTCAAAGATACAATTAAAATATTATTAGTTTACAGTTTGATGTTTCGACCGAAGTTTATAGATTACTAATAGGGTTCATATTTAAAAATTTTGCATGTTATCTTAATAATTTAGGAATATCCGATAATGATGAATTCTACTAGCACATATATGTTACACTTTGTTTACATCAACTTATATGTTGTACGTTCTGTATTGGTGAGGGTGCAGGTTAATAGTTATCCATCCTGTCAGAATACGCTAGCCTTTTAGTCATTTTTTTTTATTAGTTGTTTTTTGTTGTTGTCGATGTTGAGACAATTCACTTCCTTTTTCTTCAGCAACTGTGCTTCATTTTTCATTTTCTTTTCTTCATTAACGAATTGTAGTTCTACCATGGTATCAAACTAAGAAATTTCAATTTCTAAGGTTCTTCGGTTGTTTTCGCTAATTACTTTCCTTCTTGATTTCACATCTTTTTGTTTACGATTCATGAATTTTCATCAACATCAATGGAACACCCCCATATTCGATCTTCAGAGTTCTTTTAGATCACTTAACAAATTTGGTTTCTCTAAAATTGTATGAAGATAATTACATCATCTGGAAAAATCTTGTGCTTCGTGTTATTCACAAACACAAACTTCAAAGGTTTCTTGCTCATGTGAGTTATTTTAGATCTAATGGTAGAGGTTCTGGTGGTAGATTTAGTGGCTTCAATCATAACTTTGCAAAAGGTGGTGGTAGAACTGTTAATTTTCAGTATGGTAGAGGAACTAGTTCTTCTAGTCCTAGTGGAGGAGGTTCTGGTCAACTTCATTCTTCATATCCATTTGTTATTAGATCATCTCCTAGTTTTGCAATCTTCTACTTGTTTGTCAAATATGTGCAAATCTAGTTATGGTGCTTTAAAAATGTAGAAACGGATTGAATATGCATAACAAACTATTCATACACCTTAAAGCTTAACTGCAATATTGTCTTCTGCTAATATTTTGGGTGAGAACCCTTGGTTTGCCTATATTGGTGTTTATGATGATATCACTCATGATAATTCTAAATTACAAGTTACTTCTACATATGAGGGTATAGAGGAAAGTCAAGCAACAAACCATACTTTTAATCTAAAAAAATGTTCTTTTGATACTTAAATATTCTCAAAACTTGCTTTATGTGTAAAATTCCATTTCTAATAAAAAAATTTATATAATGCTTGATTCATCTGGGTTCTTTGTGAAGGACTTGTTAAATAAGATTATTCTTTTACAGGCTCACACAACCAAACAAACATCTTTCCAGTTCAAACTTATTGGAGAAATTCATTATATCAATCAGATGATTTATATCGTAAACAAATTACATATTCGACCCACATTCAATAACAAAAACATTAAAAAAATGAACATAAAGATTGGTTAAAGAACTATCATAAGTAGAAGAACCGGTGCTTCTACAAAGAATGAATAATACACGAAAAAACATAATGTATGATAAAACTTTTTGAAGAACTAAATACAAAATTGAATTGAGCCATTTCCAGTAGATTCAACATAACAATACAAAAGTACCTTTCATCTAATACCCATTGATTTACCATCTTTATTTAAACACAAAACTCTATCCATTTAAAATTCATATTGATTCCGTTCTTTAAGTATCCATCTTACTATGGGTTTTTTCAATTTCTTTATTTATGCGCTCACTAGTACCACAATTAAATTTTCTCGTAAGCTACAAAAAATTTAGGGAAGAGAAAACGAAAGGAGAAGGAAGTGGTGTGGGCGTCCCGAAGAGACTTCAAGAAATAATATGTTTGAATTTCAAGTTTAGGTTTAGGATATTTTATACTTTTGATGCATGGATGTGTTCAAATTTTTAACCACTTTGTTCTAAAAGAGTGGTAAGTATTTTTCTGTTAAAAAAAACATGAGACAAAGAAGAAGAACAATTGAGATTGAGAGAGGACATGAAGGACATTTGATAATAGTTTTTACTGTGTATAATAATAATCAACTCAAATTATCGTATTTCCCACTCAAATTATCGTATTTCCCTTGTTTTTGTTAAATTTTGATTTACATCTGTTTATCATACATACTTTTTTAACAACACGTGGAATGTAAAAACACTTGTCCCAACGACTTGGATGTTTGATTGTTACCAAATGTTAGCGTTTAAACCACATTTTACAATTTGTACATGCATTGTAAAATGTCTACAATAAAGGAAAAGAAATCACTAAGCAACAAACTTATTATTTTGTAAATTCCTTTCCAGACCCAGGAGGCCCCTTTAGCATGAGAGGAATGAAAGGGGTTGGAATTTGGGAAATATCTGAGTTTCATAGATAGGGCCCAAAAATAGTTAGCCTGATGAAAAAGTCTCCAACCATATTTGGCAGTTAAAGCTAGATTCCAAAGTCTCATATTCTTCATGTCGTTCCCCCCATTCTCTTTATCCTTGCGAAGACCACTACGAGCTTTAGGGTAAAACCTTTTTTATTGCTATCTTTTCCCCACCAATAGTCTCTCACAAGGCCCGAGACTTTCTTAACAGTGGCCACTGAAAGAATGAAAGTGGACATAGTATACACAGGAATGGTCTCTAAGACAATTTTGACCATAATATTCCTCCCAACAGGATAAAAGTTGAGACGATTCCAACTCTTTAATCTATTAGACATGTTATCTACCATGTTATCAAAGCAGTCAATCTTGGATCTTCTAGTAAAGAATGGTGCTCCTAGTTATTCCTCGTCTAAGGATATCCTTTTCACACGGAGAATGCTTATAATATATTTAACCAAAGAATTAGAGGTCCTGGAGAAGAAAATCCCATACTTATGATAATTTATCATTTTCCCGGAGGAATCATCATAGGAATTCATAATTTGTTTGAAATTTTTACTTTGGAGGATGGTAGCTTTGCAGAAGATGAGGCGGTCATCCGCAAAAGAAAATGACTAATAGAAGGGCATTTAGTAGAAATTTTGAAACCAGAGATTAAACCTTAATTCGACATCAGACATAGTCCTAGAGAAGGACTCCATGCAGAGAATAAAGAGATAGGGTGATAGAGGATCACCCTGTCTCAATCCTCTAGTAGGGTTGAAGAAGCTACAAGGACTGCCATTAAACATGATGACCACATAACTGATGCTAATACATTGGTATATCAGATTACACTAATGTTCACTGAATCCCATTTTGCTCAAAATGTCAATCAGGAAAGGCCATTCGATTTAGTCATGTCAATCTTCAGACCCACAGTGTCAGTATTATTGTTTTTCCTCTTCATAACATAAATGATCTCGTGCTATCAAAATATTGTCTGAAATATGTTTCTGGTTAACAAATGCTGATAGGGGGAATGAGGTTGGGAAGAAGCGGTTTCATTCTTTTAGCAATAACCTTAGAAATGGTCTCGTAGACTATGTTACAAAAGCTGATAGGCCTATAGTCGGCAGCCGTTACATTCTATTCGCAATATCAGCCGTTACACGCATATTTCAAATTCAGCCGTTTATCGAATCTCTTGGTAATAAACTAAATATTATAAGGACTACAACTGAAATAAATCAAATATTATAAGAACTAAAACTGAAATCTATATATTGTCATGTCTCTAGAGATCTAAAACAGAAGCACAAATTAACGAAAATATCTCTCGCAGTCAGCTTCTTCTAGCGTTGCAGAACAAAGGGGTGAGTTCATCGTGTAAACTCTGTGATTCATCGCCAGGTTACTTCATACAACTCGAAGATTTTGATTTGAGTTAAAGTTTCGTGCTGAATTCATTTTAACTAGACAAATTATTTTCATAGTGTGGGGAACTCAAAATAGGGTTTTTTTAAGTCATTGATAGATTCAGTATTAGGTTTGAAATCAATGAGTTGAGATTTAAAAGGGATTTTTGAAATTTGTGGTGATAATTTTGATTTGGGAATTGTTTTGGTTTATGGCCTGGCACTTTGTTATTCGAGTTTGTTTGCATGTATTAGTTTACTCCAGGGATTGAGCCATGGAAGTGTTCGACAAAATGTCGATTAGAATTTCTTAATTATGCACATATAGTGAAAATGCACAAGTTTGAACCATTTTGAAACAAGTTTTGATTTTTTTGTTTGAAAATTCTTTGCTTAAGTGTGTTTAAATTCTAAACAGAGCAGGCCGGAGAAGCGTAGAAAAGCAAGTTAAAAATGGAAGGAAGTGGTAGGAAGAGTTTCACAAAAATGATAGCTGTGGTATTGTTAATAGTGGGAACATTATCAGGACAAATTTATGCATCTCGTGAAACAGAATATGATGCATGTTTCAACAAATGCTTTGATGACTGTACTGAGCCAAACCCTGGTGGTGATTTCGATTTTTTTGCAAAATGTGATGAAGATTGTTACGCTTCATGCACAAAAAATTCTCCACTGGACAGCCGTTGCAAGACCATTGTAAGTATACAATCTTCTCTGCTCTGGTATTTTAAAATTTTGTTTAATACTATGATTTAGGTATCGTCCAATTTCGTACTCAAGTCATTGGTATATTATTATAGAATTACTTTAGTGACGCCCCTCAAAATTGTACTTTCGATACAAATTTTTCTTGATGTCAATTCATAACTTGTATTTGATGCATGTGTCTGGTTTTGTAGGCTAAGATTAGTTAAGGGAGGAGGAGCTTCACGACTAGGAATAATACTGCTTGCTATATATCGAAGGGTAAAATAGTTTTCATATTAAATTTGTGTTCTAGAATAATCGATTTCGTTGTTGAACTGATATTATTGGGTGTTGGGTTTTCTCTGGTTGGAAATCTGTAATTAAATCTTAAATTTGATCACGTAATATATGAAGGCAATCGTCAAAATTACTTTGTGAAAGTAAATGCTTTATTAGGATATATAAAACCTCAACGTATTCATTTGTCTATACTATATGAAAGCTCATTCTAACGTACAAAGAATTAAGGTTTTGTAAATGGTTGTTTTAGTGATTGGGAAGTGGTTTTTATTATCCATTCTGGTGGGTTTTGTGTTCATGGTAAGCGATGTTATTGGTGGTAGGAGTTTGGTAACTGTGGAGGAGAATAAGCAGCATGAAGGTGTTGATCTTGGTGAGATGATGATGAAGGACGAAGCAGATTTGTTTGCGAACGGTCGTGGTGGTGGAATGGGTACTAGTGGATGGAAAGGCTCAGAGTGTCCACTCATCTTTCACAGGTGAGGTTGTCCGAGAAAAACCTGTTTGTAGTGGAACTAGCTATGGTAGTAATGGTGTTAAGCACAATCTAGACAAGCAACTGGTGAAAGGGGATCATGGTAGCAGTGATAATGAAGGAATATGTGGTGGTAGTGTGGCCGGAGGAATAGGTGGTGGCTGTGGGATGCCTCAGGTCTATCTAATGCCAGCATTTCCAGAAGCTTAGGCAAACAATACTTCTGCACCTGCTCCTTGCATCATATACAGGCCCAATGTGCCAGTACCCAGCAAGATTTCATCATATCTTTGCTTTGTGAAAGCAACTTAATATTCTCTTACACCTGGTAGCTGCTTTCGTCATGAAATCATTAAAAGCTGAGTCACACGGAAAACGACAAAAAGGACTGTACATGGTAATGTGGAAAAAGAGGGAGAAGGACGCTTTGTTTAACCATGACTCAGTTTGAGAAGCGGCAACAAATGACCTCATTTCAAGTTACTTGGCTCCTCCGCCGGTAGCATATCCCGATTTCATCTGAAGAGAAGATTTCACTAAACCGTGTTACATCAGATGGACAAGGAGTCGATTCTTGGACACGAAAAATCGACTAACACATGCAATTGTTTCCACTTTTATGCCGAATAAACCTTTATTAACTAAATAAATACGAAAGTGCAAGATTTGGTGATCGTGGAACTCAAATGAAACCATAAAAATCTTGAAAACTTTAGATCGGACTATCTTTTCAAGGTTTATGCGAATGGATGTCCCCTTGATTGCTTACAAGATAAAGTAGTCAAACAAACTTTCTTTGTTCTAATTATATCATAACTTTATATTTAAGTTTAGTAATTTGCGTCTATTTTGATTCGGTAAATTCTGAATTTGATATTTAGAGTACTCAGAGTATCTCCAATGTAAGTCGTAAAGATCTTGAATTAGTATGACACATAGGATTTATGACATTTTCCATCAATGTTTCTTCTCCAATGCAAGGGTGAAGGTTATGGAAAAAGATGATATGGCTAAGTGAGGGTAAATAAGAAAGTCTAAATAAGACTTTCTTCATGACCTTGAGCCTTAGATCCACATCATCACTTGTCTCTAAATTTAAATAAAAAGGTGTAGGTAAGACCTCGAAGATTGGAGACGGACTTTAGGTCAATTTTTTTATATTTATTTATTTTTATCTTTTAGCAAATGACCCACCAAAAAAAGGTGATAATAAGACCTCCACCTAGGATGACCTTGACCCTTTGCATTGGAGATGCTCTTAAAGTACATAACTTTATCAATAACAATGCCAATGAGGTTATACGAAAATCACCGGTATTTAATGTAAAAAATTTGGATTTTAGTTTAAGGTCGTCAAATCAATCGTGAAGTTTGGAGATGCAGTAAAAAAAATTTATTAGTTTTTAATTTTGGTATTTTGCTTGAAATTTATAGACGACTAACAAGGTTCACTCTTAAAGATCTAAAATCATCTGATAATGATGATTCTAATAGCATATAAATGTTACACTATGTTCGCATCAACTTATACGTTATCTGTTTCATATTGGTCAGAGTGCAGGTTAACAATTATCCAGCATGTCGGTTTACGGTATCCTTTAAGTCATTTCTTTTATAAGTTGTATTTTATGTTGTTGTTGTGTTGAGAAAATTTACTCCCTTTTCTTCCGTAACTGTATTTCCTTTTTCACTTTCTTTCCTCCACTAATGAATTATAGTTCTGTCATGGTATTTGACTGAGATATTCTAAATTTCTAAAGTTCTTCTATCTTATTTACTTTCATTGGTTATTATCCTTTTTGATTTTCCATTTCACATCTTTTTCTCTATGATTCATGAATTTTCATCATCATCATCAATGGAAAACTCTCAAGTTCAATCTCCAGAGTTCCTTTAAATAACTTAACGAACTTTGTTTTTCTAATATCGGACGAAAATAATTACATCACTTGGAAAACTCTTATATTTCATGTTATTCGCAAACACAAACTTCAAAGGTTTTTTATAAATCTTATCTATGGCATGTTTAATACACTACAAGAAGAAATCAAGACAAAATAATTGAGAATCCTCTTTACTCTGATTGGTTAGTCGAAGATGCAACAATTATCATGAGGAATCATTCGAAAATTAATGATTCGGAGATTGCTTACTTTTCGAGATCTACAACTTCATGTCATCTTTGGACAAGCATTGATGAAAAGTTTGCTAGATCTTCTTCTAGTTAATCTTAGCGCTAAAAAAAGGTTTTAAATCCACTTATGCTTTAATCCATGGAGTAAAATCGTTATCATATCATCGGCTACCACTACTGAGAATATTTATGACAAAAAATTTGTTGTTGTTACTCTGGATGCTCTTAATTCTGATTATATACCTTCTGCCACTTCTATGATACACAAAAATCCACATGTTAATTGTATTGAGCTTCATACTGATCGCTTAGTGAAGAAGTTAATAATCCACATGTTAATTGTATTTCTATTATTGATAGAAGTTAATACTTCTATCAATAATAGAAATACTTAATTAGTAAATAAATCGATCTTTTGTTACTCATGTGAATTCTTTTAGATATAATGGTAGAGGTTCTTGTGGTAGATTTAGTGCCTTCAATCGTAACTTTGCAAGAGGTGATGGTAGAACTAGTAATTTTCAGTGTGTTGGTGGAATTAGTTCTTCTTTATTTCTATGAGAGATTCTGGTCAACTTCATTCTTCATATCCTTTTACTATTAGACCATCCATTGGTTCGCAATCTTCTATTACTTGCACTCTTGTTTGTCAAATATGAGAAAATATGGTTATAGTGCTTTAGAATGCAGTAACAGATTGAATTTTCCGTACCAAAACATTCATACACCTCATCATTTAACTGAAATGTTGGCTTCTTATAATATTTTGGGTGAGAACCCTTGGCATGCTGATAGTAGTGCTTGTTAGAACATAGCTCGGTTGAACCCACTAAGCGTTGGTATGTCAAGTTTGGTTGTCATATTTTAGTGAATCAAAACTCAATTAAAGAGTCGCTTGATTATGTACTAGAGACAACTTTATATAGGTTAGGCTAGAAATATTAGGATAATGAAACATACAAGTATTACTCGAAGACTTGAAGAATCTGAAGAAGTAACAAGCTACATCGACGAAATCATCCTTCCTCTTGAGGTTAGTAATATTTTGACTTGAACTGTTTCATCCCCAACGTATCTTTCAAGTCGTGCTTTATTAAAAACATAACTGTGAAGTTGTGAATGATTATATTCTAGTAGACATTGTGTTAAGGAATTACAATACGAAGTATAACGCTTATATTTTGAACTTCGTATATAAGACATCGACATAATCGTATGAATGTTATCGTGATTATGTGTATGGGTATGGGTGAAGATTTCGTCTTAGGAAACAATGTTTACATTCGTTTAAAGGAAGTACATTCATGAACTTGTTTTATGAATCGAAAGGGAAATCACTAGGCTTATTTGTATTGTTATTCATTGCATATCTTTGGATCTTCTTGAGAATGTTATCGTGATTATGTGTATGGGTATGGGTGAAGATTGACTAACGGTTGTTGAACTTTGATTGAACCTAGTTTGTTTATTCTTGAGAATCTGCTCTTCTGATATAAGATTCACTCAAAGTAGATCGAAGTGTCGACGGGATCTTTAGAACTGTTTGTAGATCTAAAGACGTCTTGTGATAATCTATTGTTAAGAGACTCCCTTATGTGCGTGATTGATCACAAGAGATTCAAGTTGTGGTGTGTATGTGTTTATTGAAGATTTAAGAAGATTTGAAGACGAAGAAGATTTCTTATTTGGGTTCATAGTCTTTGGTGTGCGCAAAACTTGATCGGCTGGTATCCAACTATAATCGGTTTATCTTTGATAGATTTGATTGATTAGTTGTGTAGATCGGCATCACTATATAGTATCTTGGTAGATCCTATATTTGATTGCAAAATCTAAACTCTGCTACTTTGGTAGTTGTTGGATAGATAGATCTAAACCCGACAAAGGAGTTTATTGGATTAAACATAAGAGCCTTTGTCTAACTCATATCACTGAGATTGAATAGATTTGTTACCGAACAGATTTGTTGTTCCTTTACTGTTTAGAATATGAACCAAAGGAATTGTACCAGTGCTTGCACTTATTGAATATCGGAAGCACAGGGATACTGAAGAAACTAGGTGAACTATAGGTTTAGTTGCTTAGTCTCAACTATAAGAAGTTGGTGTGATTTTGTATAGCGGCTTAATTCTGTGAGTATTCAATTCTGGACTAAGTCCCGGAGTTTTTCTGCATTTGCGGTTTCCTCGGTAACAAAATCTTGTTGTGCCATTTACTTTTTCTTTCCGCATTATAATTGTTTTATTATAATTAAAGTAAATTGCACTTTGTACGTTAACATGGCACTTGATATTGATCCTATTGGTTTCGGTTATTACTGTACCTTTTATCAAGTGATCACTTTGTTGTTGTATTGTCTCGATTCCATATCCACAGACAATCACACAAAGTGTATTGATTTTCTCCACTTGCCTTTGGTATTTAATTCACGAGTTAGGCCAGTTCGGACTAACCCTATATCAAGTGGACACTGTGTTGAAATATTCCCTGAGTGATTGTTGCTCCAAGAGGTTTATGCACAGTGGTTTTTTATACGGTGTGATCAAAATAAAAGATTGTGGTATATTTGGGTACCCTCGTCTTTTCAGTGCTAATAATCATATCACTCCTGATTATCTTGTACCACAAGTTACTTCTACATATGCGATTACTGAGGAAATTCAAGCACCAAATGGTGAAGTTGTGCATATCACTCATGATGATTTTTCTTTTAAGTCTATATTAAACTATACCTTTAATATAAGCAATGTTCTTTTGGCACCTAAATATTCTCCGAACTTGCTTTCTGTATAGTTGTGTATATGTTCATTTCAAATAATCATTGTTCTATAACATTTGATTCATCTGGTTTCCTTGTGAAGGACTTGTCAACTGAAATATTCTTTTACAATTCGCATACAGTAATATACTGTGTTCACTTTGTTTCATTCGTACAAGAGACTTGCTTACCCATATTTCCAAATAATGAAGAATGTTTGTAGTTCTTTATCATTAACTAATGTAATGAGTACCCCTATTTTTTATAATTATTGTCATTTGGGGATAAGTCACAAACTTTTGTTTTTTTATCTTTCTAGTCATTGTAGTAGTCAGCCTTTAGAAATATTACATCTTGAACTTTGGGGTCCATGTCCTATAAATCCATTTCTGGATAAAATTATTAACCTACTATAATTGATGATTGTTCCTATTCTGTTGGGTATTTCTTTTGTTTGATAAATATAATTTTAAGAAAGTGTTCTTTCAATTTAAAGCACATGTGGAATATCAGCTACAATGTTCAACTAAAGTTACTATAAATGGTGGAAGTAATGAATTTCTCAACAAAGAACTAACTTCATTTCTTCACGTACATGGTATTGTGCATGAAGTTTTCCTCATATACATGAACAAAATGGTGTAGATGAATCAATGCATGGACACCTTGTGGTGACGGCAAAGCTTTTCTATTTCAAGTAGGTATTTCAGCAGCCTACTGGGTGGCGGATTTTAGTACTGAAAATGTCACTATTAATAGACTTCCAATAAGGTTAATAGGCTTTAAGTTTTCTTATGAAATGATTTTTCACATACCACCTGATTACATGTTTCTTAGATCTTTTGGTTGTCTCTGCTTTCCATGGTTTATGTTGCTCACAAACTTGCTCCACGAAGCATCTCCTATATTTTTATTGCATATAGTAATAATCATAAAAGGTATATGTTTTTATGCATCTACTGGAAAAGTGTATATTTCTAGACATGTAAACTTTCAAGACTCTGTTTTCCCTCTCAAAGGCATTAGTCATCGTCCTTCTGGCACCGTTGGTGCTTCTGTTTCTACCAATGTTCCTGCTACTTCCTTTGATATTTTAGCTCCTGAGATTATTTCTTTTGTTGCATCTGACATTGATGGTACATCTAATCTTGATGATGCTACTCCTCCTATTTTTGTCGTTGGTGATTTTATTCCTCAACAACTTTATTCAACTAGTGAGCCTTGCCTATTATTGTACCTACTACCACTAATTTCTCAATTATTAATGCTCACAATATGACTGCAATAGGCAAATATGGTGCTTTCAAGAAAAAGTATATTCTACCAAATATTCTCTCTGCACCTTTGATCAATAGTGGAGATATAAGATATTTTTAACTCCTTTGCTTGTACTGTTAGCTCCCTGACAAAGTGATGCTTTAAATTGAAATAAAAAACATGATTGGAGGAGCAGGAGATAACATTGATGTTGTCACAAAGTAAAGAAGGTGCAATAAGCAAGAAAATATGCAGATCTTTTAAAAGATTGCACACCCATAAGACTTCAACAACAAAATTAGCCAAATTTCTGAACCCATCTTAAGTAAATGACCTTTCCACAGTTTCTTGACTTTTGGTAGATCATGAAATGATATTTGATCCAAAAAAAGATATAGTCCACTGACACTCCTTCTTGAGTCAGGATCCCTAAACCAATAAGCATCATTATAAAGCAATGAACTGCAGATAAACCTTTACCAAACAGAATTCCATAGTATGGTATCCTTAATATATCTTAAAATCCTTTGGCACAAACAAAATGATCAGATATGGATTCTACATACGTTGACAAACTTAAAAATCTCTTACATGTCCATTATCAATCAAGCTGCAGATATCTTCACAAACCGTTTCTGTGGTTCCATATTTTGTTTGCTTAGACACAAGTTGAAGGGGATAATTAATAGTACATAACTGTTACACTCTGTTTACAACAACTGCTGTGGTATCGGTTCTATATTGGTCGGGATGTATGTTACCATTCATCTAGCATGTCAATGTACATTGGTCAATTAGTCATTCCTCTTATAAGTTTTATTTTATGTTGTTGTCGGTGTTGAGATAATTCACATTCTTTTCTTTTGCAACTGTAATTCTTTCATTTCTCTTATAAGTTTTATTTTATGCTTTCATGATGTTCATAAATATTGTTCGAAAAATTCTTTTCAAAATTTACACTACCACTTCAACATAGTGATTTTGGAACAATATGTCATTGATGCGTGTTGTAAGCACAACAAATTAATTAATATTTTTCCACTTAATTAACAAGTAATATAGTGTAGTCAAGTTCGTTCCCACGAGGAGCAAGAGTTTTTAGTTGGTTGTTTTGGTTTTGAAAAGCAAAAGAAAGTAAATAAAGCAATCAAAAATTTAAGTTGAAATCAATAAGAGAGATTAGATCAATGAATCGTTCTTCGTTGCAAAACAATGATTCAAGTTATGTTCTTGTCTACTTTTTAATAGTCATGGATTTTCATCAACCGTAGGTTAACAGGTTCGCTTAGCTCACCCCAAAATTCCTTGTTTCACTGAATAACATGTTCGCTTAGTTATCAGATTCTATTCAAAAGAACCACCTTGAGGTTCGCTTACAAGATGTAATTCTATGAACGCATTAAGATTTGTGAATTTAGGTTTGATACTAGTAGTTCGACTCGGTTCGCTCAGTCCACTTTCTAGCGTTATTTTCACACACAATTGCTCCACGGAATCCCTCTGCAAGGTCTTGTGTTTTCTATTTGTGTAGTAAATTATTCAACAATTACGTATTTCCTAACCACCACTAGCTATAGATTAATTAAAAAATCAATTTAGTTGGCCACCTAAATCATACGTTAAGAACTAGAAATTAATCCCCAATCAATAATAAAATTAGCTCCTTATTGTTTTTAAAGTTCACAATGTAAATATAAGATCGAGTATGTGTAGTCCCATTCTTCAAATTTCGTTGACAATTCTAAATTTATAAATTTCTATCTTTATAATTGAACTTAGTGTAGTTGTTTCTCGACCAGATTATGC
The DNA here is from genome assembly GCF_003573695.1 of Papaver somniferum. Taxonomy (NCBI): domain Eukaryota; kingdom Viridiplantae; phylum Streptophyta; class Magnoliopsida; order Ranunculales; family Papaveraceae; genus Papaver; species Papaver somniferum. The sequence goes on along the minus strand of NC_039365.1, from coordinate 158,759,085 downwards.
ATCAAACCTCTTGCTTTCAACAAGAGTTATGCCCTTGGCAAAAAAAAAAAAAAAACTCTCATAGAGTCGTAAAGCTTTGCAGAAAACATTGGTGTTATGCCAAACCCTTCACTGTCGAGCACCTTACAAGAGGCACTAAACACTAAACTAAGTACATCTCAAACCTCGTAATCATAGGTCAGCAAAATGAATCTGGTTCTTAACTTGTTGTTCATCGAAATTTCCATTTCAAAAGCATAAAGTAACTTAATTTTATTTTTTTTGTAAATAAAAGAAAGAAAATGGTGCAGTTTTATTGCTTTAATACAGAAGAAGTAGATGGACTTTGGCACCCAAACCCAACCAACAACCCTAGTGCATAGGTTTTTATGCCGTTTGTTTGGAAGGGAACCATTTCACACGTCACTAGTATTAAAGCTGTATTTATTAATCTAACACTGAATTAAAGTACTAATTAAATTATCCTAGCTATATCCTCCTGTCTTCTTCCTTAGGTAGTTAACTAATCAAAGCTAGTTTTTATTCTCGCCATGATTTTTAAATGCACCCATCTCCTGCATATGTTGTGACAAAAACTATACATGCATATTCTCTCCTTTCATTGATCGAAGTTGTTGTTCTTTTCGCATGAATTTTAAATGCATCATATATCTGCTATCACCTTCATATGCTTTGTTTAAAAACTAGACATATATATGTATATTCTCCTTGATTGATACAAGTTGTTGAATAGATTATTCTTTTGTAGTTTAGGAACAGCTAAAATCTGTATATATATGAATCCGATTCAGGAAAAACACATTATTGAGTTCAGTTTAGATTTAGGTGAGAGTTGGTTAGGAATAATCTAACTGTCTCGTTTTTAACAAGGAATATGATCAAGAATTCTAAACCTACCGTGAATAGTAAATTCCTGTAAAACCCAGGACTAGCGGTGTGTCAATAACTCGTTCATTAAGGACGAGCATTTTTTTTTTGATGGTTTGAAACAGTGGTTTAGGACTATACCCTTAATTTCTTATAAGGAGTTATTCCTGGCAATTACGAGATTCGAAATCTTAATGGAGCATTGAACTCTAACTCAGTTACCCTTACATGACTCGAATCTAAGACCTCTTGATAACCGTCAAGTGTCCGATGAACTTAAGTGTTTGACACTAACAGAAATCTTGTTCAGGATTCAGAGTTCAGCGTACTCCTTGGTGTTCTTATATATTTTTTTCGGAAAATGGGTCATTTGTCCAAATATTTTTAAAACATAGTTCAAATGGACGAGTAAAAATTATTATGAGTGAAATGGACACCAAAAAAATAGTAAGGATGAAACTGGATTCATCCTGACTTAAACTTAAAAAATAGCAAGGATGAAACTGAATGCATCCTGATGTAAATTAAAAATAAGAAAAAGTATTTAAAAATGGATAGGATGAAACTGTTTATATCCTGACTATTTTACATTTTTGTTCATTTAAACATTATCAAAATCTAACTGTCAGTTTCACCCAAAAATTGTTAATTTTGATCTTTTTAATCAATTATGTGTATTTTTTTCTTTCAAATAGACAAAACTTTAAAAACCCAAAAGAGAATTGGAATTTTGAATTTTTGGCTAAAATCTTAGCAACCAGAATCTCCATGAACACACCCACGAACCACCACTGAGAAAAAAGCAGTCTGACACAAAACTTCGTGAATCACAATGGAAAATCCCCGAGTTTTGGCAGTCGTATAACATTTTTATTCTCGTTAAAAGATGTGAGCATTTCATTGTTTAATTACAGATTCCCTAAAAATGAAGTCTTGGACGGTTGGACCAGCAACCGAGAAATGCCTTAAAAATTTAGGAGATTCTCAGGCAAAAAAAAAAAAGTCTTGGACAAGCAGAAAATTTTGTACCTTCACATTTGAGGACTAGCTTTTACGTAGCAACGTACTGTCCTTCGCCGTAGGATACGATCCTGACTACATGAAATTTAAAGGGAGTACGTAGTATTTCTATACGCTTGAATCCTTGATGTATTTAGAAATTCTAACCTTTAGAAATTCTACATTCCTTAATATGAGTGCACACCTCTATACAAGATTGCTACAGGGGTACCAATTTATACTGGGATGTACCGGTTTATCTGGTAAATCCCGTGGTTGTAACATTTCCGAGTAATTTTTTGGTACCCCTACAATAATCATGTACTTATATATGTGTAGTTGTGGGTATATGATTCTCCGGTACAATGATATTATTGTGTCCTTGATAGAAATAGGCGAACGAGAACAAAACCATGCAAATATGGTGAAGAAATAAGAGGGCAGTAGAGTTCAATAATTGAAACATATTCTTTTCTTGGCTTGGAGTAATTGAATATTGTACAAGTCTTAAGAAATTGAGCTAATCTTCTCCTTTTTCCTTGATGGAAATTCTGGTCCACTCTATAGAGTTCTCTCGTTGCATCTAAATTACTTATGCACTTTGTTTTATTGTATAAAAGCCCTTAACCCGTGACGTAACAGCACGGGCCATGATGTTGGTTCATTTTTAATATGTTGTATAATTTGTGTCCCGAATACTTATCAACTCCTTATGATTTAATATGGTTTGTCATAAAAATAGTTGGGATTTTCCTCTCTTTTTTCTTGTTTTTTTCCTTTAATATTTTACCGCCGGAGATTTGCTCAAACGAAAGAAATATAATCTTAACTTCCAGACATTTTTTTATTTAGGTTCACTGCTTATAATGAGATAATGCTCTACATGAACATGGAAGTTTAAATATTTTTTGGAAATATGTCGTCAGCAGCGCTCATCTCAGTGAAATCAACTAATCAATATCGTCAATAAAAGCCTCTTCATGCTCCTATTTCGCTCCAGCTGACTCATCTATCATGGTCATGTTGTCGATCCTCCAAATAGGCAGGGAATAGTATTTTTTGCATCGAACGGATGATACAAACTCTCCAATGTAACATGATTTTCCTGTAATTTTTCAACACCCATTAGATGACAATGTTTAAAATGTGTATACACTACCTTTTCGAAGGGATTGTATATACGCGAACCTCTGCCATTAAATCTTCAACAAAGTATTGTGCCCATCAGTTTGTCTTAACGAAGGCTTTGGTAACTTCAAAAGTCTTGGAAATTTTGTCATTTCTATATGTTCCTACCTTCATTTGGAATACAATCTGGCGACACATTACCTCATAAAGAACCTTGAACACATATTGTACTCCCTGATCCTATTTCAAATTAACAGGTTGTCAATAGATCTTTTACCAATCTACGTTTTGAATATTTATTAAAAAAAAATTATGATATTGTGGATCGTTGCTTTCTAACATTGTAATTTTCAAAATTGGCCTCTTCAAGTCACATGGCTTTCTAAGTTTATATATCCTGTTTGTTTTTAACATTTTAGTTAGCCATATTATGTTTGTTACTAACTTTAAACTTGATATCATCTTCTACTGTGAACTTTATGTGATTTCAGAATCGAAATAGTTATACCTCTTTCATTCGTATCAAATAATCCGTTGTATATCCCAACAATTCTTCTACATCAATTCCTTTCTTTTTCCATTTCCGGACTATCAATAGCCATTATTGTCAAACGCAATCTGTCTAATTTTTGTTGATATTATGTATTTGCAATGTTCATTTTTCTTAAATAAATAGATTGTGGAAAAACTAAAAAAACAATATAAGTATTACATCGGGTCTAAGTTACTATCTCAAAAATACTCCGGACACTGCTTCTGGTGCCTTGTTTCCTCAAATTCCTCGTTGCATTCTAGACAGTACGTGCAACATCAATCATTTGCGAAGTGAGCTATTTGCGCAAGTGTGGTCAATGTATCCCTTACCTGTAATAATAATAACAACACGTCAATTTTTTTCAAGGCGTCCAGTTGTAAATGGTATGAATCTAATAGATTTTAATTGTACCTCAATCTTAGATATCACCTTCTTCTCAGATAAGATAGCAACTGAGGAAGGACAAATCTTGACCACTCTTTACATAGGGCAGAGTTAGCCAAACTATGTTTTTCAATTGTCTTACGTGGAAATTATTATTAATACATATTTTAGTCGGTTCCTATCGAAGACGATTTAATTAGTCCTATAGAAAGTTAATCTTAAATTTTTGACCTTGTTTCTTGACCAAATTATTGAAGTATTCTCAGTCATGTTCTGCTTTGTGTGATCTACCCATCTGTATCTACTATACCTTCTAACCCAGTGAATGAAACCTATACATATTGATCCGTAATTTGATATTGTTGATTTGTAATCAAGAGGTCGCATGATTTGAGAATGTAAAATATAAAAAATATTCTATAAATATCGGAGGAGAAATTTAGATTTATGATTTAGAGTTTTTTATGATGATTTTGATGAACAAACATAATTTTTCAAACAAATATTTTAGAATGCAAATACATTTTCCCGGTCAATAAGGTTTTATATAGGGAATTGAGTGAAAGTTGTTGTCTTTGTAGGTAGTTATCGCGAAACAACTCGACATTGATGGTCTTTCAGGAAAAAGAATGTAATAGTACTTGAGAGAGCGATAATGTTCTCTTACGCGGGTACATCAATTGCCTTTATATAATACGGATACCATTTCGGTGATCCAACAGTCATGATCATATTTTCTTATACGTTCCGGTATCATCCTCGAAATATTTGGTTTTTGTCCTTATCAATCGTGCTAAAAAAAAACCGATTACATCTTTCACAATACAATGTTGCATGTTTTGTGAAGATTTTTTTTTTACTCGGTCAATAAAAATCACTAAAAAGAAAAAAAATATTATTATCCACTACTATTACCAACACCCACCACCGTAAAAAACATCCACCGCCACTATTTCTTCCACCAATAGTAATGTTACCGCCTCCACCATTCACAAACGCCCGCCACCGTTTATACTAACCTTACTTCCACTACCACCTTTAGAATTAATATAGTTTTTAGTAAAATTATTTATTAATAAATTATGTATTTATGTTAGATCATTAAAGGAAATTTAATTAGTCATTATGAACAATCAATGAGATACTAATTAATAAAACATTTAAAAATGGTTAAGTTGAACAAACCCCAGCGATAAATTTATCTTTGCCAAGGACAAATCCTGACCACTCTTTACATAGACAAATCGATAATAAATAATTTCATATGTTCTGATCTTGATTCGTGTCGTTCGTTTAGTTATTACATGCCATGTCAATTGATTGCAAAAATTTTTTAAAAATGGACATGTGTTTTATCGAGTTTATTTTAACATTAGAATGATCAACCACGTTTTATACTTTATAATATAACGTTACATATTTTGTGGCGTTGCGAAATTAGCATAATATGTTTTTGTTCACCAATACCCGCCACCACCATAAAACCATATGAATCCATTTTTTTTATCCACCACCACCTAGTGGCAGAGCCAAGGGTTGACTAACCTGGCTCTAACCCCTTAAATTTTTAATAACTACATAAATTTTTTAGTTTATTTTATAAATAGTACTTTGTCCATATATACTTATGGTTTAGTCCACCAAAGTTTACATGTTTCTTTTAAAAAAAAGAGTAGGCCTCCTCAATGTCAATTTTTGATTCCACCACTTCCACCATCACTGCCGCCCACCCCATGTAGGTTGTTGGACGCAATTCTAATTTTCAATCACAAATGCCATGTATGAGGTTTAGATTGAACAAAATGTCGTCAATTGATTAGTTTTATTATTTTTTTCCGTGTATATATTCTTTTTTGTATTGCAATCAATTTTATTTTAACATTAAAAAATCATGATTTATACGATATAGTACCAAAGATAACAGGGCACCATTTGGGTGATCCAACTACGATCATGAAAATATTTTCTTGTATGATATCATCCCTGAAATATATGGTACCTTCATTTATCAAAAGTGTTAAAAACAACCAACCACATCTTCCACACTACGATGTTATCGATGTTGTAACGACAACACAAAATTAATATTGTCTATCACTACTCACCATCACTCACCGTCACTACTTCTTCCACCACAAACCAGGGGCGGAACCAGGATTTTGAGGAAAAATGGAGAAAAAAATTCTTGGCAAGTTGGATACATGTGAAAAATGGACTTGTATCCCATTTTACGATAAAAGAACAAAAATAAATATAATTGTGCTTGGCTCCGCCCTTAACCACCACTAATCTTTCGGCCTCCACCTCTTCTACTACTCATTGTCGCCAAAAATGTCTATTGATATTATTTATCAAAATTACTTATTAATAGAAATAAATATTATAATTAATTAAGAAAACATTTATAATTAAAAAATGATTATTCATTTATTATGAGCAATTAGTGAAACACTAATTAAAGAATACTTTATAATGAATAGATTATTTATTATGTGCAATTAGTGAAACACTAATTAATAAAGCAACTATGATATTTAAGTTGAACAAACCACCACCGTTGATTTATCTTTTTTATTAATTCCAACCAAGGTGGAACACTGGTTTGAGGTCATTCTTATGACGCAATAGGTCATGTGTTCAAACCTCCCCGTTATAATTTTTGAAAATCCATATCTTGACTTGAGTATTCATTTTTCATTCATAATATTGGAATTAATGCCACGCGTGCGAGTTGTAAGGGGTGGTCAGGAGAACCACAACCCTTGATTTATCTTTGTCTGGACAAATCCTGACCACCACTAACAAAGGCAAACTTAGCCTAGCTTTGTTTTGTTTAATTCCAACCAATGTGGAACACTGGTTAGATTTCACTCTTATGACACAATAGGTCATGTGTTCGAACCTCCCCGTTATAATTTTTGAAAATCCATATCTTGACTTGAGTATTCATTTTTCATTCATAATATTGGAATTAATACCACGCGTGCGAGTTGTAGGGGGTGGTCAGGAGAACCACAACCCTTGATTTATCTTTGTCTGGACAAATTCTTACCACCACTAATAAAGACAAACTTAGCCTAGTTTTATTTTGTACTAATGAACGTATATGAATGGCGAACCAGAATTTCCTGAGGATAATCAATCAACTAGCTAGTGCATAAAAGTGAGTTAATAATGGAGTGGTTGGACATATTAATGGTCTCTCACGGCTTGGGGCAAATAGATTACATATTTTGGATAATGCATGGTTTGATAATACATTTTCAAATTGTAACATTGAAAAGCAAGCACCCTCTCACACATCAAGAAAAGAAAAGCGGGAGGCCAAAAAGCCATTACTATGGTAATCTGGAAGTTACATTTCAAACGTGAGCATACACGAGAGGCTCCAAGGAAGTCATAGTTCCATGTAGGGTGTAGATGCTTGCATCAAAAAAAATGTAGGGTGTAGATGCATAAAAGATAGGACGATTGGAGTGATTGGACACTGAATAAGCTTGGAACACCTTGTGAATTGTGATGTGTTTTTGAAGGTGGAAAACGCAAAACGTGTTTGTTTTCTTTTTTTTTTATTTGTGGTTCTATGGTTAGCTAGCAGCACGCTACATGTACGATGATTCTTTTGGAAAGATATGTGTTTTGATGTAAATATGACTTCGACCAACGGCAAAAACTTATTAGATATGAGTCAAATGACAAGCTTACAGACAAGATAATGCATTTCATGCTTTCCACGAGTAGATAATTTTCTCGAAGGATTGTCCTCAAGGAATAGGGCAACCCCACGTACAATCCGGCGGTATAATGTTTACATATCACCGTAATATTGTTTCAAAGTTGGCGGTGCAATTGAATTTTGAGGAAGGTATCGATACTATGTTTTTGTATGACAACCACTGATTAGAGTAAAGTTTCATTTTAACGAAACTCTTTGTGGGTATTCTCATAAGTTGTTAATGCTATAATTTTCAACCAAAAAGGTGTTGAACGAACACATGCAGAATCATAGAAGAACTTGAAGTACGAAGAATTCAAAAAGTTTGTTGGAGAACCAAGGAAATCAAGCACTGTGGATTTTGAGACGCAACGTTTATTTATTTTGAATCCATATGTAAGTTACTAAAATTGACAAAGGGGGAGATTGTTAGAACAGTGCTCGGTTGAACCCCACAAGTTTCGCTATCTCAAGCTTGTTGTCAATGTTAGATGACTATTTCTTGATTTCTAGTCTATTAAGTCAGGTCTCGGACTAGGTTAGAATTTAGTAGTTGAGTAACATACATCACCTCGAAGACTGAAGATCGACGAAGACATTTGAAGAACTTTTTGTATCAGGTATGTGAAGACTAGACCATTCTATTTACTCGTTATCTTACCATTCTATCTATTGAGACTATGTCGTATGACTTCTAGTAGATTTAAAAAGAAGAAATTATGAGTCAAGCTTGTCTTGTTAAATATCTCAAAATATTACTATAGCATAGATGTTCAAAGGTGCTTAACCATATTAGTTCGAAACAATTTATTGTTTGAGAATTAATTTGTGGATCAATTGAAAATAGCCCATATAATTGATTTAATCATTTGGGAATGTTTCAAACATCATAAGAGAGAGTTTCATGAATTTTTGTTATTTCTATTCAGGGTAGGTTGGCAAATTCGTTTGCAAACCATAGATATCTGATTTCAAAAATACAGGTTCGCCAACCTCAAATTCAGTTAGGAATAGCTCACAAACCCGGTTGAAAAACCGTGGTGAATTGATTTTTTTTATTGTTGGTATGTGGTAGGCTCTTAAAGATGTAGAAAATAAGAGTAAAAGAAAGCCTACTTGTTAAATCGCAAGTGCACGGTGTCGGTTGTAGTTTGTGCAAGAACGGGTCGAATCCACAGGGACTTGTGTGTGTAGTTGAAGTTTCCTAAGCTAAGCAGTGACAGTAAGTGACAGTGGCAGTGACAGTGGCAGTGACAGTTACAATGGCAATGAGCCAAAGGAAGTGAAGTATAGAATGAAGGTACTAGGGTCTTTGAATCTACTTCTTGATCCTAAACTAAGGCAGATCCTAATCAATCATGTTCTTGTTTCATCTCAGGGAAGATAATGGATAATATGCCAACCATTCTCACTAACTCACCCCTAGCATAAACTGTCTTCTTACAGTACAGCCTATCACAGGTTCATTTGATAAATTTAGCTAACTATCATCCCTAACATGATAAAATGGATAATAATTCTAGCCATGTTATCTAATTCACTCCTAGCATGAACTGTCTTCTCACAGTACAACTCATCACAAGTGCATTTGAATGCTTTAGCTAGTAATCATTCTACAACAGTGAACATCATAAGAACATTAAATTGAACAGAAATTTTCTCAACATATGACTAAGGGTTTCATCTACACCCTAGCAAGAGTAATTAGAACATACTAGACATGGTGAACAAATACAATTGAAATTACTGAACTTGAAATTAAACAAGAAGTAACAGTAGAGAGCACTGGCTAGTCCAGGCCTCTAAGGTGGTGCTCTGGCTAATCCAGGCATGAGTTCTAATCCTCCCACACATCCCCTATTTATACATGCAACATCAAAATATCAAAATCCCCAAAAATTAGGGTTTCACCTAAATCGAAATTAAATCATACCAACTCTCTGAAATTTGATTTTGATTTCGACCCATCCCTCTTGTGCGTCTCCTACATCTCCTGTTGCTTTCAATTTGCGTCTTTAGCTTAACCTAGTTTGCCATTTGTACACGCCTAGGGTTTCATAGAGCCATGTAAAAATGGAAAAGTAGACAGCTAAGAGAAGGGGTATGTGATGATGGGTGTAGAGCGGTGTACGTGGTGATTATGGTGGTGGTTGAGGAGTTGGTGGCGGACATGGGTGTAGCAGGTGGAGGAGCAGGTGGTGGAGGTTGCTGTGAAGAAGAAAGGAGAATAGAGGAAATCGAGTGAGAGAAAAGTGTGATCGGTTAGGGTAGATAGGGTTTGGTGTTCCGGTGTTGATCGGACGCATCAGATTTCGATATTCGGCGAGTGATAGGCGTTGGATCGATCCATCTGAAATGCATCCAACGATAAGATGGAACATCGCTTTCAGCAACCGTCGGATGAAGAGATACAACGAAACTAACGGCGTGAGATGGAGTTAGGTGCTGTAGTGTTGGTCAGGAATTTCAGACTTTGATGTACTGGCGATGCTGCGACCGTAGGATGCTGAGATGATCCAATCTGACGGCTAGAAAGGGAAAACGGGTATGGATTTTGGGTGAGGGTTTTGGGCCTTGGGTATGCCAAGCCCATATCTTCTTTAAGAACAATTCTTCCTCTTCAAGCCCACTTCTAGCCTTTTGGTATTGTGCACAACATTCTTCGCGACATCCTTGTGTAATTCCTCCCGGCTTTTCACCGCTTTTCTGCTCTTTTTGCTCCGCTATTCATCCAAACTTTATTTATCACCTAAAAATGCAAAATTAATTAATAAAAATATTTATTCTTGAAAACAAAGAAAATACAGAATATGGGATAAAATGTGGAATTAATGCACAGAAGATGAGTTAAATGCCAAGAAAAATATATAGAAATATGCACTTTTTAGCACTCATCAAATACCCCCAAACCTGAATTTTACTTGTCCTCAAGTAAAACAAAACTAAGGAAATCCTACTTATACCACTGTCGCTGGTCTCTCGAATGCATTTAGCATATGCACTAAGCCTTTTAAACCACTAAGTGTCCCTAGTGGACGAGTGAAGTCTCGTGAAGGTTTGCTTAGAACGTACCTACAAAGTTCTAGGACAAAATATAAGCTCAGATTCCATCAAATGTGACATGTGCAAGTCAGTTTAAGCTCACAGCAAAATGGAGATGTCAATCTAGCTATCAAAGGCACAATCCTAGCACTGATAACAAATAAAGACATGTGATAAGAGTGTAAAGTGTATCTACACATGTGTAAAGAAAGATCGGATGTTATGACTACTAATCACCAAGAGATAGTTTCTCAGGCTAAGAACCAAGGTCGAAATCTAGCTAGTTGTCCGGACTGTACGAGAATTGTGAATGAGTAGGAGGTGTTTCACAATTACTCGCGTTGTACATCAATGGCATACACCCTTCCTTGCTTATTACAATAAAACACAAAATATGACTCTTTACACGACTCTTATTTACATTGACTACTCTCTTTTATTTTTGGAACAAGAGAGAACTATTGTCTTTAACATGACAAAACATAGAATAAATAATTGATTTTTTTTTTATTTTTTTTTTATTTTTTTTGTAAGAAATAACTTTGATCTTTACAACATAGTGACACTTTTGATACATGAACAAAAAGAAAAACATAATTACATGACTCTTAGCAAGAGGTGGCCCTTATCGAATGCATCCGGTCAAATTCTATGGTTGCTTTTCTTAACGTATCCTCCAACTTCTATCCCAGCCAACCAAAGAACAAGCTAGTCAAGTCTCATTCAGTATTCTAAAGTGATTGGCAATCTAACTTCCTATCAAACACCTTGAAGATCGAGGCTATACATGTATTGGTAGATCGTGCGCGTGCAAGTTTCTTATCACATGTGAATTGTGCTAGAATCAGGGTGCCTAAATATCTAGAGTAAGACTCCTAAAATTTACATATTTGCACAAGAGTCAACATTTCAAGGTAAATGAGCTCCATTTTTATGATTTTTTATTTTTTATTTTTTTTTCAATTTTTTAATTTTTTTCAAAAAAATGAGGGAGTTCTGTTTTCAATTATAACATGTTATCAAAGTATCTACTCTATACCCCAAACCTAAACTAAACATTGTCCTCAATGTTTCAAAAGATAAACATGATTATAACACATACCATGAGAACGATGCTAAGTGTAGAAAAAGGAAAGAGATTACCAGATATTGGCGAAAGCAAGTTTTGAACTCCATTATTCAAGGCAAAACCCAACAGTAACTCAACTGAATTCACATTGGGTTAACACAATATATACAAGAAACATATGATTCCACTAAACATTACCTACCGGATTATATACAAACAATTCACTATATACATACAGTCTAAAGAGTTGAGGATCAACCCAAAAGACGAAATGTAGACATTTCAACAGCTTCACACAATAATAATATGATAGGCATGCAAGTGAAGCTGTGAAACAAAATGAGATACCCCCAAACCTGGATGTTTCAACAGATAAAATTTTGGATACAAAATCTCGCAGTTTTGGGGGTTCATCATGCATAAGGTCTAGCTCGAAATGAACTTTGCTAGGGACGGGCAAACATGCTAATTCCAACTGTGGCTCCTCAAAGATATTATACTTAGATGCAAAATAGTCCAAAAGGAATTGGGAAGCACACAGTTCCAAACCTAGGTTAGGAACTCTCAGAAAAGTCGGTTTGACAATATGGGTACAAACCAAATCTAGGTTGGGTGGAACGCCATCAGATTGTGACTTATGTAGGAAGATAGGCACATCATTATTAATCACATCAACATCTCCTAAGTCTTATACAAGTGTCACAACATGCTCACCATGCTCACACAAATCAGAATCATCAACATCATCAGAAGAATTATTCTCATGCATCGGAAAATCAGTGGAAACATCACAACGTGACCCAGGTAGAGAATCAGACACAACAATTATATTTTCATGCATATTAGTGTCAACAGAAGATTATATATTACCTAAGTCATCTTCATAGGACAGATGCACATGCTCAAAATCAGTATCAACATCACATGTATATGGAATACTAGAAGAAACATCATTCATGAAGGTCGAGGCAGAGAAGCCTAATGTATTTGAACCCAAAGGTTCCATAACATTTTCAGTATAGACATGTTCTTCTAACATAACATCATCATCATCATCATCATAGTAATATGCATAGTTGTCCCTATTAGCAGTTGTGGTGTCATTAGTCAACTCATGTTCCTCTAGATTAGGTTCATATTCAATATCATACACATGAGAAGGACTAGACATGCTATTTTCAAAGTTCAATTCATTACCACCTATATCATGTGATAGTGTCTCAGTTTCCCTAATGGATTCCCATTGACGGGTTTTCTCTGCAATCTCAGCTAAAAATTTCCCCGGCAGCGGCGCCAAAAACTTGATAGCTAAGGAATTAAACCTAAAACTATGTTTTAACCTAAACCTGCAAGTATACAGGATCTAAAGTAGTGAGTGAGCAAATAAGGGGAAGTCCACAGGGACAAGGAGGGAGCTGGTGTTGTTTTCTAACTATTTCTAGTGACAGTGACTAAAAGCACTAGGGCATTTGAATCCACCTAATAATCCTAAGCTAAGGCAATACCTATTCAACTTATGTTCTTGTTCCTTTACAGGGAAGGATAAAATGGATAATATTCCAACCATTCTCACTAACTCACCCCTAGCATAAATTGTCTTCTTACAGTACAGCCTATCACAAGTTCATTTGATCAATTTAGCTAACTATCATCCCTAACAGGATAAAATGGATAATAATTCTAGCCATGTTATCTAATTCACTCCTAGCATGAACTGTCTTCTCACAGTACAACTCATCACAAGTGCATTTGAATGCTTTAGCTAGTAATCATCCTACAACAGTGAACATCATAAGAACATTAAATTGAACAGAAATTTTCTCAACATATGACTAAGGGTTTCATCTACACCCTAGCAAGAGTAATTAGAACATACTAGACATGGTGAACAAATACAATTGAAATTACTGAACTTGAAATTAAACAAGAAGTAACAGTAGAGAGCACTGGCTAGTCCAGGCCTCTAAGGTGGTGCTCTGGCTAATCCAGGCATGAGTTCTAATCCTCCCACACATCCCCTTATTTATACATGCAACATCAAAATATCAAAATCCCCAAAAATTAGGGTTTCACCTAAATCGAAATTAAATCATACCAACTCTCTGAAATTTGATTTTGATTTCGACCCATCCCTCTTGTGCGTCTCCTACATCTCCTGTTGCTTTCAATTTGCGTCTTTAGCTTAACCTAGTTTGCCATTTGTACACGCCTAGGGTTTCATAGAGCCGTGTAAAAATGGAAAAGTAGACAGCTAAGAGAAGGGGTATGTGATGATGGGTGTGGAGCGGTGTACGTGGTGATTATGGTGGTGGTTGAGGAGTTGGTGGCGGACATGGGTGTAGCAGGTGGAGGAGCAGGTGGTGGAGGTTGCTGTGAAGAAGAAAGGAGAATAGAGGAAATCGAGTGAGAGAAAAGTGTGATCGGTTAGGGTAGATAGGGTTTGGTGTTCCGGTGTTGATCGGACGCATCAGATTTCGATATTCGGCGAGTGATAGGCGTTGGATCGATCCATCTGAAATGCATCCAACGATAAGATGGAACATCGCTTTCAGCAACCGTCGGATGAAGAGATACAACGAAACTAACGGCGTGAGATGGAGTTAGGTGCTGTAGTGTTGGTCAGGAATTTCAGACTTTGATGTACTGGCGATGCTGCGACCGTAGGATGCTGAGATGATCCAATCTGACGGCTAGAAAGGGAAAACGGGTATGGATTTTGGGTGAGGGTTTTGGGCCTTGGGTATACCAAGCCCATATCTTCTTTAAGAACAATTCTTCCTCTTCAAGCCCACTTCTAGCCTTTTGGTCTTGTGCACAACATTCTTCGCGACTTCCTTGTGTAATTCCTCCCGGCTTTTCACCGCTTTTCTGCTCTTTTTGCTCTGCTATTCATCCAAACTTTATTTATTACCTAAAAATGCAAAATTAATTAATAAAAATATTTATTCTTGAAAACAAAGAAAATACAGAATATGGGATAAAATGTAGAATTAATGCACAGAAGATGAGTTAAATGCCAAGAAAAATATATAGAAATATGCACTTTTTAGCACTCATCAGTATGGAAGGCTAAGGTTGGAGAACCTTGTTGGTAAACTGTGTCCATATGATTTCATAAGCCAAGAAAATTGTGTCCTTCTGAGTTCTCAAGCCGAGTAAGGGTTGGCAAACCCGGTTCACAAACCGTAGCTCCCTGACTCGTGAACTAGCGTTACGGTTCGCAGACCGTCTTACCAACTGTCCCAGTGAATTTAACAGATGCTCAAAGACTTATTTTTTTAAATATGTTTAACATTTGTATGGCTCTCTTAAACACTTCTAAGACTTCATTGATCACTTAAACACTTATGTGTGTGCATCATGATCAAACTCTTAAGTGTTTTTATGAACATCATATTGCTTATTGTTCACATGGCATATTTTCCAAACCAAGCAAGTCATTATACACGGTTTCAGAACCGTACCACTATGTATATTCTTTTATTGTATTTTCAATACCTAAAGTGTATTCTTGATTCCGAAGTTATCTTAGCTTAAATTCTAAGCAACCCTCAGTCTTGAAAGTCTATAAATAAAGATGCCTTTTCAACTTGGAAATTCAATCGCTGAAACTTTGTGTCCTAGTTGATCTAGGTTGTCTTATATGAACCTAGGTTTTCTTTGAGAAACATAATTAGGTTTACTGTTAGGTTTTGTTCTGTTGAGTTCTGGAATATTCCATAACGGGTCAGAAACATTACTTGGGTGTTTCCCAAGTTATGTGGTTTCCTAGTTGAGTTGGTTATCTATTTTAAGTAGAAAACTAACCTAGAAAGTTCTTGTGGAACAATTTTTTGTCATCTATATAAGGGGTCCTTAGGATCAGGGTTTAGATATCTTCTTCTTAGGGAAAAACAAACGTCTGTTTGTGAGAAAAGAAAAGAGCAGCTAGGGTTCTTATTGTGAGAGAGCTTTGAGTGACTAGTTCTTGTGAGGAAATTTGTGTAAGAGTTTTTCAAGGAATTAGTGAAATCTTTTGTTTGTCAAATCGTTCTTGTTTCTTCTTAGTTTTCTATATTGTGTTTAATCGCTAGAACATCTTACTTGAGACGAACGTGTAGTAGTGTTTCTATCTTAACGAAAATACCTAAAAATTCTACAATTGGTGCGGTGAGCGTGGATAGTCGAGAAGAAGTTGCTACGATGGAAAAGTATGGATAATTGAAGTCTTACTGTATGGAAAGATTTGATGGGAATTCTGATTTTAGTCTATGGCAGATGAATATGAAAGATTACCTTGTCGTGCTAGATTTGGATGATGCCCTAAAAGGTCCACCGGTGAGGCAACATAAAGAGAAAGATCCGAAAGAGAAAGATGTGGAGTTTTCAGAAGATGATACTGATGCATGGAGAAAGATGGATAAAAAGTGTTTATCGAAGACTCGTCTTCATCTCTCTAGAAAGGTGTAAGGTCATGCTGTGATCAAGGATGCAACATCAGCAAAACAACTATGGGATTCTCTTGAAGGTTTGTTCATGGCTAAAACAATGACTAATAAGATCTTTATTAAGAGTCTTTTACATGATATGAGGATGAAAAAGAATACTCCGGTAATGGAACATATTTCTGCTTTTGACTCATTAATATCGAAGCTTGAAGATGTTGGCGACAATTTGAATGATCAAGACAAAGCTCTACAGCTGATCTGGACACTTCCAGAATCGTACAAGACGTTGTCACATAATTTTATGAGTCGATCGTCGTTTACTACATTAGAAGTCTGCAAAGCTTTAGCTGCAGAGGAGATGATGCGAAAGAGAGATCGGGTTAGTAATACTTCTGTAGATGCATTTGTAGCTGATGGGAAGAGAGTTGGTAACAACAAAGGAAAACGAACTGTTTTCAAAGGTGATTGTTACAAGTGTGGTCATCCAGGGCATTGTGCTAGAGATTGTCCTAGGAAGAAGGAAGGTTTTGGGAAAACTTCGGCTAACTTTCCTAAAGATACTGCAGCCTTAGCGATGTTATCAGAAGATGGTGATCGTGATGAGGTCCTACTGACGCCTGCAAATCTTAAAAGTCAGGGAGGATGGGTATTAGACTGTGGTGCCGCTGTGCATGTTTGCAACAATCGTTCATTATACAGCAGTTATGAAGATTGCAACGGGTTTGTCTACATGGAGAATGGCTCTAGATTGCTGGTTCATGGAGTCGGTGAAGTTCGCCTGGAATTGTTTGATGGCTCAGTTCAAACAATCACAAATGTTAGACATGTGCCGGAGATGAAGTGGAATCTAATTAGTTTACTTAGATTAGAATCACTTGGAATGAGATACTTTACTGAAGATGGAGTAATGAGTGTATCATGGAAACAATGTAATCTTGATGGAAAGATGATGCAAGAACTTGTATAGATTACATGGAAGAGCTGCTAGTGGTGGAGATAGAAGTTTAAGAAATATATGTTTCGGTGGTGCTGATGCAACAAGGAGGAGGTTAGGCTTAGGTGGTGCTTCTAGACGCATGTTCAAGACCAATGTAGTCGATTTCGTATCTCGGATTGTCTCGGCTGGGTCCGAGACACCGAGACAGAACTTTCTCGCCGAGTTAACCGGGCGGAATTCCGGAATAATGAACATTTTACATTTTTTACACTTGTGAAATTCCTACTTGCATTAGAGTTGAGTAGACATTTCTCTAAACTCGTCAGAGACGTGTCAAGCTTGTCTACTCAACTCTCATGCAGCCGCGACACATGTGACCCTTAGGGATATATATATATATCCCTCTCACGGAATCATAATGTTTCTTCTTGTATTGTACGGATGTGGGTTATCATATCAATTTAATGATGTACTGTAATTCATAGAGTTTATACTCTATATATTTTTCTTTGCCTCGATCCAAATCCAATCATTTCCATTAGAAGAAGATAGAACGAGGGTTTAACCCCAGAGACCCAAAATTTGTTCAGATTCCTTGAACATCTGTTTCTGCTGGTGAATGTACTTTTTTCATCTGTAAATTAATATATCTTTTAATGTCCTTGTTTATCTAGTAATAATCAATTAAATTAGTTACTAAAAAAAATATGATGTTTTATCTTTTCTTTCTGTTGCAATCAATGAACAAGTAGAAAATAATCATGGGTTGTTTTCAATTTGGGTTTTATTTAACAATTAACTGCAGTGTTAAGATCAAAGCTAGAAAATCATGGGGCATTATTTGATTTTGGGGGTTGGAATCCTAGGTTGGGTTTTTGTTTTGTACGATGGGATTGATCATGTTCTATAATTAATTTGATTTATAAATTGTCACTCTTTTGAGTTTTGATTTCTTAGAATCTCTATTCTCTTCACCAATTGGTCTTGCAACCGATGAAAATTGAGAGAGAATCCATGAAACAGTTAAACCAAACGAGAAAAAAAAAACGAGATTTCGGCAGAAATTTTACCGAGAATGAACAATGTCGGCGAGTTTACCGGTGGAAAATCATGAAGGCGAGAATATTAATATCGTCTAGTCTATAACCGAAAACGGAAAAATCATCGGGATCTCGGCCGAGACGGCCGAAATCGATTACATTGTTCAAGACAACTCGACGGAAGGTGTCAGTGACTATGTCCTCTTTGGACATAGCTTAATTATCAACCTAGATAATTGAGAGCCCTTAAGGGAGGACGGCCCTGAATAAGGGTGAGACAAAATAAGATGTTCGTACGCAAAGTGAAGAAGTAAGAAGAAAGCTGCTAGTTTCGTTCATGTCACAAAAGGTGGTGATTGTTAGGTTTTGTTTTGTTAAGTTCTGGAATATTCCAGAACGGGTCAGAAACATTACTTGGGTGTTTCTGAAGTTATGTGGTTTCCTAGTTGAGTTGGTTATCTATTTTAGGTAGAAAACTAACCTAGGAAGTTCTTGTGGAACAAGTTTGTGTCATCTATAAAAGGGGTCCTTAGGATTAGGGTTTAGATATCTTCTTCTTAGGGAAAAACAAACGTCTGTTTGTGAGAAAAGAAAAGAGCAGCTAGGGTGCTTATTGTGAGAGAGCTTTGAGTGACTAGTTCTTGTGAGGAAATCTGTGTAAGAGTTTTTCAAGGAATTAGTGAAATCTTTTGTTTGTCGAATCGTTCTTGTTTCTTCTTAGTTTTCTATATTGTATTTAATCGCTAGAACATCTTACTCGAGATGAACGTGTAGTAGTGTTTCTATATTAACGGAAATACCTACTAAATTCTACATTTACGACTAAAATACTTATATTTGAGGATTCGTGAATCCAGATCCGACTATTTTACCTTGATAGTTTGTATATCCTGATCTTGCTTTTCAGTTATCGAGGTTTTCAGAATCTCTTTCTGGAAATATAGATAGAAATCGTAAAGTTCTCTTCGTCTCAGACTTTGTGATTCCTCAAGATAGATATCTGTTAATTGGTGTTTTAAAGATTGTTCTTGAGAGGTGGTTAAGAATCTAGGCTACTCTTCGGGAGTTGCAAATTCTGAATTTATGTAATTTGTTACCTTGTCTATTGCAAATAGATTTCCGCACCTTCATCTCTCGATCCAAACGAAAATCAAATAGGCTTATCTATTAGAGGAAAATTAGTATCAAAAGTTTTCACTACGGGTGAAGCAACTTTTAGGCTGTAAAGGACGTCAGTTAAGGGAATGAAGTGCGTAGAACCTTGCGAGGTTCAAGAGATGTAAGCAGCGTGGTTATAACTGAATCGCTTGGAGGGTTGATTCGGTCTCATCTACATTCTTATTTGAAGTATGATAGTAGGCTAGTGTATGTAGTTCGTTAATACAAATCGGTGTTCAAATCTGGACGAGGTCCCAGGATTTTTCTGCAGTTGTTGTTTCCTCATTAACAAAATTTCTGGTGTACTGCGTTTTCCCTTTTCCACATTATATTGTTTATCTTTATAATTGGATTTACGCAAGTTGTACGTATTCAATGTAAGTAGATATGTCCATCTAATTGTGATCAATTACGAGACTCGTTCTTGTAGAATTCGTATCTTGAAAGATAGATAACAAGTTTAATTACTTGGCAGAATTCTGATTGGATCATTTAGATATAACTAGATTTATCTTGGATATTGATTTTTGAGATCGTCCAAGTACTTCTCGTAACAATCAGATTCACTGACTCAGAGTCTCATACATATTGATTGAGAAATGATAGAGATATAAACTCTATACACATATTGTCAAAGATTATTAAGTTGGTATGCATGATATTTTATTAGGTTGCCGAACAAAAAAGTTGTTTATACAGGTTTCCGAACAAAGAAGTTGGTGGTGTACTTGGTACCCCCGCATTTTCATATCCAATCACCAATGATAATATTATCTATGCGTTATCTACTATAGAGTCTGACAAGGTTCCGAGACCAGATGGCTTTTCCTCCTACTTCTTCAAGTGTTGTTGGAGGATTGTTGGAACTAAATTTATCAAAGATGTTAAGAGCTGCTTCTCAAGTGCTAAGATTATGGGTGAGGTAAATGCCACTTTCATTACTCTCATTCCTAAGTTATTTAATGCCTCTTCTTTAACTAATTTCAGACATGTTGCCTGTTGCAATGTCATGTACAAGTGCATTATTAATATCTTCCTAAGTTATCTAATGCATCTTCTTTAACTGAATTCATACAATGTTGCATGTTTCAATGTCATGTACAAGTACATTACTAATATTTTCACTATTAGACTCAAACATGTTGTGAAGAAATTGGTTAGCCCCTGCCACTTTAGAGAGATCCATACAAGATAATATTATGCTTGCTCACGAGATTTTGAGGAACTACCATAGGGATAGCGGTACCCACAGATGTGCTTTAAAGATTGGTTTGAGGAAGGCGTGTGATTGTATCAGGTGGAATGCTCTGCTATTATGTCGAAGAAGTTAAATGTCTCAAAGAAGTTAATTGATTGGATTAGTATGTGCATTGCCTCTCTTAAGTTTTCAATCATGGTGAATGGATTTGCACATGTCTATATTTAAGGGAAAAGAGGTATTCGCCAAGGTTTCCCTCTTTCCCCATATTTATTTTTGTTGCTTATGGACGTTTTTAACTCCCTTATACTCAAACATGTGGCTTTGGGATTGTTTACTCTTCACCCTAAGTGTAAGGATCCCATTGTTACACATTTATGTTTTGTGAATGACTTTTTGGTCTTCATGAATGGTGATGTGAAGTCTTCGATCTCCTTAGATACTTATCTTTCCACCTTCTCTGCTAGAACTGTCTTAGTAGTGAAAAACAAAAAGAGCGATAATTTTTTTTATCTTCAGTGGATATTAGTACTGCATTTAGTATAATGTGTTTGGTTTTGAAGTGGGCTCTCTCCCTGTAATATTTCTAGGCCTTCCTTTGTTGTCAACTAGATTGATTCATTCTGGTTGTTTGCCTCTTGTGGAGCACGTTCTCACCAGGTTTAAAAATTGGAAAGCTCGTTCTTTATTGTTTGATAGACGAGTACTTTTTGTAATGGCAGTTTTAATTAGCATGTTGGTTTTCTGGACTTCATGCTTTGTACTTCCTAAAAAAACCATCAATTGTCTTAACTTTATATTCAAAAAGTTTTTTTGGGCAGGTATTGACCTCATATACAAACTACCAGTAGCCCTATATTCTATTATTTGATATCCCTATAAGGAAGGTGGTCTAGATATCCAGTGCATCGAGAATACCAAACAACAAAAAACCTCAGACACATCTGGAATATTGTGAGCAATAAGGACACCTTATGGGTAAAGTATGCAAGTAAAAATCTTATTAAGAACATAGACTTTTGGAATTTTAAGGTACCTGGGGTGGTCTTGGAGAGAATTCTAGACCATAGAGATACGGCTGCAAAGTTTATCATATATCTGATTGGCGATAGAGATAATACTAAACTATGGAAAGATAAATGGTTCCAGCAAGGTAACTTACTTAGCGTGTTCTCTCTCTGCATGACTTGTAACACTGCCCATCACATTGATGTTAAGGTTAGTAGCTGTCTAATAAATGGATATTTTCTCCTAATCTAACTAACGCTCTTGGTAACATCACTTTGGACATTATGAATGTGAGAACTGGCCCTCTTATTGAAGACAAAATTGTTTGGACTGCGGGTTCTTCCGGGGAGTACACCCTCAAAAATATATATAATGCCCTTAAAAATCATAGAAACTGCACTTAATGACATCAACTGGTCTGGTACCCTAACTGCATTCAAGGAATTGTTTTTTTTTTATTCTATGGTTAGCTCTCCGTAAAGGTCTGAAGACCAGGTACAAGCTTCAATCTTGGGGAATGTTTGTAGATCTTATATGTGTGACGTGTATTCTTATGTTGTAGGATGATTATCATTTGATTTTCAAGTGTTGTTATGATACTACTATTTGAAATAGGTTGCTGAGACTCATGGGGTTAATAGGTACTGGCCATGGTGATTGTGAGGAGATGATAAAGTGGTTTATACACCAATAAAGGCGCGAAGGATGTGGGATTAATCAGAAAGCTTTGTTTCAATGTTTTTGTGTACCATATTTGGTGTGAGAGAAACATAAAAATCTTTACTCGGAAGTCTCTTTCGCCTGAAATGGTATTTTACAAAATAATGGAGGAAGTAAAGCTCAAGATGGAATCATCAACTGTTACTATGCCTGACAGCAACGGGAACAGAGCCTTGTCCTCTAAGTGGAATTGTCTTTCAAGCTTCACAGTCACTAGTCAGATGGCCATTACTTGGATGAATCTTGCTATTGAGGATGTTATCTATAAACACTGATGGCTCACTCTCAGATTTGAATGTTGGTTTTGGGGTTATAATTAGAGATGAGAATGGAGACCCTTCGGACGTTGATGCTGGGAGTTCAGGCCTTTGTCTGTCACTCTTCATGAGCTTCAAGGTGTGGAAGCTGGGCTCAAGTTTGTTGAAATCAAGCACCATCCAGAGTTTCTCTCATAACTGACTCTTGACTATCACCTCTTACCTATTGGATTCTACTGCCGAACCCCCTTGGTACTGTCACCACATATGGGAATCGGTCAAGAACCTTCAGACCTAATTCTTATCGTGTTTTGTTCATCATACTTATGGAGAAGCTAATAGAGCAGCTAACTTTCTTGCTAATCTGCAACCAAATGAAGAGTTTGTAAAAATTGATCCAAGCTCATTTGTTGGGGACCTTAAAAAGATAGTTTTTGAACATGATGTAAGGAAATATACTTCCGCAATAAGGCCGATGGTTCAGGGGTGTCTGTTTGATCCTTATAGTTGAGTTTTTACTCTAATTGTTTTTTTCTTTTTTCGTTTTGTTCTTATAGGTTGAGGTCTCCTTAACCCCCTTTCATTTCAAAATAAAATAAAAATAAATGTTAAGAGTAAGAAGATTTGGACTCCTTTCCTCTATAATGTGGTTTACAATTGGAGAAAGAAAATAATTGTCTTTATAGAAATTTAAAAAAAAAACAAAAAAATTGATCGACTAGTAATTTCACTGAAGTGTATCCTTTTCGAATGGGAAAGAAACGAAAACATCTTTGAGAACTACTTTATTTTAGCACTCTATTTGTAGTTGGGATGTAGTTATTGGAATGGTTTGGATGTTTAGTCTAGTTTTTGTGACAAGTATTTCATTTAGCCTTGCTTGAATATTTTTTTGGTTTGTAGCTATCACTTATTTGGTGACTTCTATTCTCTCTTTCTTTCTTTTTTCCTTCTTAATAACTTGCCATTGTAGCAAAAAAAAAATTTCCATGTAAAGAAAAATATATCAGTAAAAAAGAAAGGATTATATTTGAAAATTTAGATGTCGCCCCATGTGTGGATTAACTTATTATTTTCTTCAATTGTCAAACGAAAATACTATTCAACTCCCTCTTTTCCACCTCCTATTCACCTTCCTACAATCTAAACCCCACATCTGGGGTTAGATTCACATTTAGGTTCAGGTAGGATCAATGTAGTTAATATCGGATATCGGTTCATCTCGGCCGGGACCGATACACTGGTACGATTTTATATCGGGGATATTATCGTTGAAATATCGGTATAATATCGGTTCTAGATTTAGAGACTATAATTTTACATTAAACATTTTCTCCACACATTTTCGGATAAGATATAATAGATAACATCAATTTTATCAAAAAAAACAAAAGAGTAACTTTAGTAACTTGCATCGAGAGCTACATGCACCTCTACTACCACCTGGAAGACTTTCTTCGCCAAAATTATCCTTAAAATTTATAGAAAACGACCAATACCGTCTCATATCGGGAAATGTAGGAAAATTTCGTATCGACCGATACGGCCGATATTTGACCGAAACGGCCGATATTCGACCGATACGGTCGATATTATCGGGCGAATATCGTATCCCCGATATCCTTCTTATCGTATCGTTCTGGGCCGATATCCGAAATATCCCCGATATATCGGCCGATACGGCCGATATTGACTACATTGGGTGGGATACACCATCCCAAAATGAGGGGTTTAGGCTGAAGGAATGTGAATAGGGAGGCGAAAGAATAGCATTGCCGATTGTCAAACTCGCTTTTAATGATTAATATTTTTATAATATTATTATCAGATAAAGAGTACTATTATAAGAAACTAGTTGGAAACCTTACAAGCTAAGCTTCAACAACATACTACTACATTGGTTGAACAGGTTGTCGTGCTAACCTACCAACGAGCCTCGTGAGAAACCATCCAAGGGAGCTGAAGCAGATAGGGGGCTGATTATGTCGCAAGAAACAAGCTAACTCTACCTTTTATGTCAAATTCTGCAATACTGTGTCATTGGGACTCGAACTTGAGACCTCCTGGAGACATGAAACCTTAAAACAACATGGATGACCCGTCTGAGCTAGCTATCGCTATTTTATAATTATTCCTTTTATTTTTTTTAATGAAAAGAGCACCATATAAGGCATTTTATTAGAGAGCAAAAATTGAAAATTTTACAAAGCCTTTTTGGATAGCCTAACCACAAGATGGGTATTTTTCATTCTTTTGCTTCTTTTTCTAAAAAAAAAATTGGACTTAGCAACAAAAAGAATGCAAGAAAAAAACAAAATAAAGCATATTCACCGTTGATCCAACAAACTTGTTCGAAGATAGATAAGAATACAGTGTATTCCTTAAGCGGCATGCCTAGGTAGGAACGTCATCCGTTACACGTGCGGTGGGACCCACATGAAAACGTTACTATTTAACGTGTCTTACGAGGTACAACATAAACCATTCGATTATTTTGAAAAATCTTCCATCTTACACCGTAGATTCTAAATGATAACACCACAGACGATTTAAACACGTGTAAATAACTTTCTGACGCCAATGAAATCATTAAAAGCTGAGTTACACGCAAAACGACAAAAAGGACTGTACTTTGAAAAAACAAAAAAAAATAATTAAAAAAAAACAAAGTAAAAAAGACGAATAATGAATACTGAGCTCAATCATTAACTCAGGTTAAGTTAATTCTCCATAGGTTATTATGACGTGGCAGTACAATAGGACCCACTACTTAACAGTGATTTGGAAGACGTTATGTTAGACGTTTCGTTGCTCGGGAAGTAGCAGGTGAACTAGTAAACGGAAACTTAGTTGACTGCCTAATGACTGTAAAGACCGTTAAATCGAATAAAAATACACTAGACACCATTAATATTTCATACAGGGCTTAATTAAGTGAGTTCAAAAGGGGTAAGATGTGGTCATTGTAAAATTCAACTGAAGCCATTAAAATGTAGATATGGACTTTTTGGATTTTTATTCAGTGCTTTAATTAATGACTGTTCCCCCATTACCTTGTTTTAGAAGTTAGCTTGCTAAATTCTTACATGATTTCCGTGCTACTAGATTTTCTACTCGATAGTGCAAATGCTTTAAAGCTATTTTAGCATCTAGTGGTCAGTTACCATGAAGCAGGATGCCAAATATTTTTATTTTATAAAGAATTTATTTTTATTTTTTTTTAACCTTTTGAACCGTTATGAAATTGAGTATCCAAATTAGAAATTACAGCTGCACGCAATAAAAAGGAAAACCAAAAGGGATTAAGTCATAACATGAAGATATTCGGTCGCAAACCTGGTGGAGAATTTTAAACTCTCTAAAGTGCTCAAATTGTCACGTTTGCATATGAATTTACTAGATTTTTCGGCCAGTGGCATAATGCTCTCCGTAGTTTCCAATAACTAATTACTCGTGTTATCTAGCGAGGGTACTAGTTTTTCAGCAGTGAAGTGATAGTGTAAAAAGTCAATCGAATTTGTTTGAATTTCAACTTGAAATATTTTCTAGTCCATTTGTTTGAACACCTTCAATGCTATTCATGATGACTTCCATCAAAAGTCAAAAAATTCACAACACTACTGTCAAAGTAAAAGCAGAGGAGGTACGTCAGATTGTTGTTTACATTTGTTACTGCTTTACATTTACCGCAAACAATTTTTTTTTACTGTTTCAATTGGGCAATTTTAGACCATCTCCAACGAGGGAACGGACCCTTAACTAGGGGAATCGCCGTCTCTTATGAGGTCGGGAATTCCCCAAAACCCAATTTCCTTATCTGTATACAGGGAATTTAACGGGGAATAGGGGAAGTGATCAGAAATGTACACCGAAAGAGGAACTGAATGGAGATAGGAGAACTGAATAGAGATAGGTATTCTTTTCACCGATCCATATTCAGCGATCGGTTAAACGTCTGGGTCCCACCAATTTTTGCTCGATCGGTAAACATTCCACCGATCAAATGAATAAATGCAGCCGAAAATATTTCGCGTTATTTCGTGCTATGTCAGGCTATTAAGTTATTACGTTATGTTGTGTATTTCGGTTTTAGTTTTCCTATCATTTTAATTGTCTATTAGAAAAAAAAACTAAGAATCTGAGTTTCAAGCCAAATTTTTTTTATGAAAACAAACAGATTTTCATTTCCAAATTTTGCATTCAGCCGATCAGAAAAAAGAAGTTTTAAATTGGAAAGACCAAAACACACTTCCAAAACTAATATAGAACAGAGCAAACCACACTATTCACGTCGTTACAAAACTAACTGTTACAGACTCTCTATTAAAATGATATAGAGAAAACACTACAAAGAAATAAAAATGTTACAAAATTATAAACGCGACAAAGAAATAAAAACGCTACATAGTCAAATATTGGAGGAAACGATTCTCGTTAAATAGTTTCCCGACGTTAACCAGTAACTCGATCGTGTGACATTTAAGGGATCAATATACTCCTTAATTGTTACACCATAAGACATGGTGATCCCTCATTAATTTACACGTCGATTTTATTCGCTTCCACCTTGGATTTTTAGGGAATTCCCTCTTCCCTCGTTGGAGATGGTCTTAGGCACTTTCAAACATTCACTGGGCATCCTATCAGGTCAAGCATAACAGTGGCGAGAAATATATCTTGGTTCAGATAAATTATTTAGTAAAACAAACGTTCTTTAGAATTTTGGTGAAAAATTACCACAAAAACATATAAATAAAAGAAAATGTCCAACATTCGGTATGTGGTATGTGGTGATAAAGGAGAAAATGAGGGTTTATGATTTATTGAATAGGAAAAAAAGGAACAAGCTTCATTGCATTCAAATGAATATATATTCGCGATTCAAGAGAGTTTAATTTACAACATCAATAAAACATCATAAAACGATTTAATTTTTAACATTACACTCTGTAGATTTACATCGACACGTACAAATCTTTTCATTATACTTTTTCTCGAAATTCTAGAAGATGTTATAACGTATGTATAGCAAGATTTCATTTACTGTACTTTTGAGGTTGGAATAGGACCAAGGCATAATCAATTGGACAACACTTGCAGAGTTGGACCCATTGTAGTCTGAAGAAATTGCATAAACATCTCCATATTCAATCTATTCCGGGATAATGAAGCATAATGTGGTCTACTGATTTCGAACTGGAGTTGCAAAGATATATAGAGGATGGGAATTTATACCTTTGTGGTTTAATATCAACTTGTTAGGAAACGATTTCATAAAAAATATCCCAGATTATAAATGAAACGACGGGCGGCAGAATCTTCCCCCAAATGAACTTATGTTGAAATTTCAAATAGTCTGTATTTCCTAAATGCATATGACATTGTTTTGCACTAAAATTCTTGTCAGGACTAAACACGTTTCTTCTTGAACTTTAATCTGTGATAGATTTGGAGGATCTCCGAGATGATGTCTTAAATTGTCAAGCTCATTTATCTCGACATTTGTAAGAGTCCTTATCAAACTAAAATTCTACTTGCTACATGTAAAATCATAACAACTACATTATATTTTTTCTTTGAGTTGAGCTTGTAAATATTTTGGATATGAAAATTTTCAAGTTTACAGCTGTTTCACTTATCCAGCCAAAAGTTTTCTGATTTACCATCACCCATTCTACTTGCTACACGTAAAATCATAACAACTACATTATATTTTTTCTTTGAGTTGAGCTTGTCAATATTTGGATATGAAAATTTTCAAGTTTACATTGCTGTTTCACTTATCCAGCCAAAAGTTTTCTGATTTACCACTCAATTGAATATTTTCTTAAGATAGATTTGCATTTTAGAACGTCATGTCATTTACCTTTATCTTAAGGTAATGTATTTTTACCTAGCATCATAGCTTTATGTATTTCTTTATATTTTCCTTTTATAACTTTTTTCTATGATGAATTTTTTCTAAACCTTACCTCCACAAGCATTTAACGAACAAAGATTTATTTTGGGGCTCCGATATCTACCACATCCGAACTACCTTGTCCTTATTGCTTAATGAAAATGCGGTGGTATAACAACCACACCCAACTATTTCGTTTGGAAATCTGTATGGACGACTAAACTCCAATATGATTCCGAGAGCACCAACTTAAAAGTGAGACTCAATCAAGAAAGATATCAAAGAGCTTTATCTATTTCTCAATACAATAAGTAAATCAACTAGATAGAAATCCGTGAGACTGATTGTTATGAGAATAACTCGGATGGTACCAAAGACCAATATTCAAGTGTCAAACAAGTCTTATCCAACAAACAAGGTCGGATTTATCAATTGTGGTTGAACTATGCACACCCTGTGATATTTCAATTATATAAACAAATATAATGCAGAAAAGAAATGACACAAACACCAGGAATTTTGTTAACGAGGAAACCGAAAATGCAGAAAAACCCCGTGACCTAGTCCAGACTTGAATACCACACTGTATTGAGCCGCTACAAACTCTAGCTTACTACAACTTAACTTCGAACTGGAATGTCGTTGAGCCCTAACCAAGTCTCACACCGATTAAGGTACAGTCGCGTTCCTTACGCCTCTTGAATCTCAGTAGGACTCTGCGCACTTGATTCCCTTAGCTGATCTCACCCACAACTAATAGTTGCTACGACCCAAAGTCGTAGACTCATTAACAAATCTGCCTCCCACGGATAAGTCTATTCTGATTGTTGTTTCTGTCTTAAGATAAAGATCAAGGTGTACATGAAACTAAACTAATAATACGGTCTTATACTCCTGAAGAGCAACCTAGAAATATTAGTCACCACACAATAACGTAATTGATTAACAAAAGAAGTTATTGTGGAATCACAAGAGTCTGAGACGAGGAACTGTTGTGATTACTTTTTATATCTTACCTATCGGAGATAAATCTCGAGAAAACCTTAGAGAAGATTAAACTCAACACGATAGAAAAAGAAAGATCAGAATATGCAACTACTGAGAAAATAGTTGGATCTGGCTTCACGAATCCCAAATGAAATCTTCAAGTCGTTAACCTAATAATGGTTTTGGAAAACCCTAGGTTAATGGAGAATCGACTCCAGTTTGAAACTAGGACATACGAGAGTGTCAGGATTAGGTTTCACAGATGCTAGAGTTCTCCCTTATATAGCCTTTCAAATCAGGGTTGCTTACAATCAAAGCTAAGATATCTTAATAACAAAGCAATTGATATTCACTGTTATATGAACTCCTAATTTAAGATTCAAGCTAAGTCTGCTTAGAAAATAAAAAATCAATCTCCACTGTTAGATGGTATTAGCTTGATACACACAAATGAAATATACTTATATTTAGATATGGATGAACCGTACCCAAACGTATATAACCAGTTGGCGTAATAACAGTTCACCGAAGTTAGCCATATGAACGCTTTTAGTTTAGCCATATTCATCTAACACTTCTATATCAAATATCATGATCAATAAATCATGATAGATAATCAAATGAATCTAAATGTTCTTTAAGAGAGTTGTTCAAATATTCACCATCTCATAGAAATATCCATGAACAATTTCAAACATATTAGGTTTGGTTCGTAGTTGTACAAACTACTTATACAAGAACCAATCATGAACATAATGCCACGGTTTGCAAAAAAAGTTCGGATACCTTAATTATTTCATTAAAGTTCCAGGGACTTTAGTTTGCAAACTAATTTCGAAAACGAACATGAGTTCATGAGTATGAATTGTCATACTTACCGATTTTAGAACCTAACCACTGTGTTCGCAAACAGAATACGCGAACCACAGTTCCTGACCTAGCCTAGTTTAGCCGTTCGCAAACACTCTTCGCAAACCACAGTTCAGGACTTTTGACATTTAAACCTTTTCGCAAACACAATTCGCTAACAAGAGTTCCGGACCTGAACTAGAACTGACAGTTCACATACAATGTACGCATACTGTGATGTATCTATACATTGGTAGTAGTTCTAAAACTCTCGTTTAATCATTGAAACATCCTTAGAAGACAACAATGGTAATCTTACACATACCACTAGCTTCAAGTAATTTTCAAGTGATTAATCGACAAATACGAAACTTTCCAAGTTAACATCAAATGATTGTCTCATACAAATCATGTAAGATGTTCAAGTAGATGATGAACTTAATCTAAAGCTAAAAAGCTTCCAACACGTATTTCGAAAAATATATAAACGAGATAAACTCATCTCGAAATTTCAAATGTGTTTAATGCAAAAGTCTATATAACTATACGACTTAGTCTCTTTAGAAGATAAAATAGAATAGTCTTATGAGTGGTAGATAAGTTTTAGTCTCCACATACCTTTTGTTGATGAAGTTCCTTCAAGCTCTTCAATAGATCTGCTTCTTCAATAGGTGAACGCCGTGAAGTCTAATGCTCAACTACACACTTTTATCCTAATCCGAGACATATCTATAAGTAGAATAGAAATCAAGTATATATTTTGATCAACTAAACTTGACAACACAAGCTTGAGATAACAACGCTTGCAAGTTCGACCGAGCAGTGCTCTAACACTTAAGTCTACATATTTTTGCCTACGAGACTCAACACCTTTTTTTTGTACATTGTCTTGGTTTCCTCGAAAAAAAAGATCTTGCGATCTTTCTCATCTTCTTTTTGACTTATTTTGGTGTTCCAAATTTGATACCAAAGTAACCATGCAATGCTTGTACTTGTTGTTTCTGTGTTTGCTGGGAGATTTTTTTTTTAACGATGAATAAAATATAATCACATTGAAATATTTTTTAATGTGTCAATCTATCCGGGAAAAAAGAGAAAATCTACTCCTAACCACTCCAAGTTTAATTCGAAGGTTTCTATAAAGGATCAAATCATTCTATTAACGTCTTTTTGTTCGAAGCTGACTAATAGAAAGTCAAAAGCTAAAAAGTAGACCTTCGCTCAAGGAGATTTTTTTTCTAAAAACAATTTTGCATGAATATCAAGGAGTGCCAATTTTTAGTTTTTGATCTTTTAATATTATTTATACAAATAACAATTTGTTTTTCTTTACAACGCGTTCATTTTAGAGAACTGGGAATTCAGGAATTGTTATACGGGGTAATCCAATTCATGGAATTCAACTTCAAGGAGTGGGATGATGATTTAAAAGACTAATGTCTGATGGGGGTAATTTGATAACAAGGTAGTCAGATCTTCCAAATCACTTTAATGTCCTTGCACTTTAAAATTTAAATGAATCATAAAAAAAATGAATTTAAATGGAATTCATACCAGTTCTACATCTTAATCTAACCAAATAGGAACATATAGTCGTTACTCCTTTTAACAATTGTTTTTCTGGGTTTTAGGGTTAAAATAAAAAAATTGGTTCTAACGATTTAAGAAAATTTAATGAATCGGTATACCGCGAGATTTTTGATGAAAATAAAAACCTAGATAAAGGACCGCCATGGTAAATCTCCATCTCGAACTGGTTTATTTTCTCTTCCTTCGATCTTGTTTTTGTAAGGAAAGATACTTAAGTCATTTTCTTATAATCAACACTCAATTCCAGACAACTGGATTCTATTCCACTTAACGACCAGTGCAATAAAAATAAAGGTTTCAGAGGTAATTGGATTTTAGAAATAATCCAATTCTGAATTTTATAAGACCATTTGGTTCGGAGAATTGGTCTGATTCCTTTGGGATCGGATTCTCTGAAACGAACACGCCGTTATTAGTAGGCAAATACTAACCTATGCACCAAAAAAAGATTGATTTTTTTTAAGCACAAAAACCATTGATGGTGTAAACGACACTTTTAATTAGTTGAAAGTGATTTGTTTGCAAACCTAACGAAAGAGTACATTTTCTTTTTCTTTATAGCTTTGACCTTTACCCTTCGCTTCGAGCCTTTGGTAGGGAAAATTAAAAATTCATACAAAATTACTATCCCAAGTAAAGTATTTGATATGTTAGTCGGTTGAATTCAACATTAGATGTGACATTATGATACATTAAAGTGTATCCATGAATCAAATCAAAACCTATATTAGAGTTCATTGCATAAGGACATAGAAAACTCCGGGCAGTGACACTTATTAGATCTAAAAATCACCTAGCATTATCACATTCATGTGTTTCATTAACACAAGCAAAGTACTTATTAAATACTTTAAAAAATAAACTTTAATGAAAAATTCATTCTTTTCTCCAAAACCATGTTACCAAAACACATTATATCGTGATCCTTTGAGATACAATTGTAATCTATCATCATAAATATGTCTTTTTATGCGTAACAAATCTATTAAATATCCCAACAAACAGTTTCAAATTCAACTCGTCAAATCGACTAGAATCTTTTCTTCAAGGTACATTCCTATGTTTTTATTTTTCTTGACACTTATTAACATTTTTTCAACAAATTTGAATTTGTGTGTGAACTTAGCAATTAATGAATCTTGTTAATCAGCTAATTAGACTTAAATCATCCACAAATTAGATCCTCCTAGTCAAACTGAAAAAACATGTAAAATTCAGTGTAACCGTGGTAAAAACCATGAATGGGGTTAAAAAAATAAACTGAACCATGGTTAAAAGTAGATTGTCCCCACCAAGTCAGCTTTGTCCCTAAAAAGTGAAAGAATTTCCTTTTTCTTTTCACTAAAATAAATCTTAAATGGATAAAAGTACAAATACGTATTTTAGTATAAAATACAGTATAAATACACAATTATGAGTGAGAGAAAGTGAAGTAGTACAGGTACTACAAAGAGGAGAGGAGTATATCAGAAGACTCAGCACTGCTTCCCTGATTTTGATGTATGAGAAACAAAGAAAGATAAAGAGAAGTACCACACAAGTTTGACACCACCATTGATATCTGCATTTCCCTCTTCTTCTTCATCTTCTTCATCATCATCTCTCAACCGAGGAAGAAACCAGGTGTGTATGTGTATTCATTCACTCATTAATTTTTACAGGTTTTTCTTATTGATATATATACCCAATGTTTAAATTTCATCTGGGTTTATCTTATTTTTTAGTGGTTTTGTTGATTTTTAGATGATTTTTTTTTGTTTGGGTATTTTACTGAATTTGAGATTGAGAATGTTAAGAGTTTGTGAATTTTTACATGCATGTCTTCAATTTGTTAGATCAAATTATGAAATAATATGTTTTGAATTTGATTTTGATAATGCAGGAAAAAGAGGGGTGATTCTGTTGTTTTTTTGAAAAAGGGGGGTTTAGGTTTTTTGATTTTTGAAGAAATGCTGAGAAAGAGGAGCAGATCATTCCAGAAAGATCATCAATACAAGGGACATTTGATGTCTGATTCATCATCGTCATCATCAGAATCGATTTATCAGGCTGATGTCTTGAAGCAGAAGCAGAAAAATGGTTCATTTTTCAGTATCCCTGGTTTGTTTGTAGGGTTTAATTTCGGGAAAGGTGTATCAGATGCTACTGATTCTTCAGTTAGAAGCCCTACTTCTCCTTTGGATTACAAGTTTCTGACTACTTTAGGTAATCCATTTAGGTCATCATTGAGTCAAGATGGTAGTGGTGGGGGGAATCAAAAGAGTTGGAATTGTGGTGGTAGTAAAGTAGGACTTGGGATTGTTGATTCTCTTAATGATGAACCTAAACCACCTCTAGAGTTGTCGAGCAGTAAGAATATGTTGTTTGGATCGAAGATGGGGATTCACATCCCTGCTTCTTCAAGTGGTCTTAGTGTTTCAGTGGATTCTGCCATGGAGACCAAATCCTTGCCTAGGGATTATGGGAGTGCTTCAAATGTGCAGATCAGTGCTGCTGATCTTCTTCAGTTTGTTGGCTCTGAGAGTGAATTTGGAACCGGAAGGATCCAGTTCGAAACCAAGACATTGGGAAGGAATCGATCTTGTTTATCAGATTCTGACAAGCTTATGTTGTCACCCTTAAACAGCTTAACATACTCTGACCCCATTTTGAGTTCCGAGAATTTTAGTTCGGATGAGAAAGTTAGATCAGGCTTACTTCCCATTACAGGTGGAGGTGCTGATTCTAACAATTTTTTAGGTATGAAGCCTAGTTCACTCCCAATGTCCTTTGGCTCTGGGAATGGAGTTATTGGGTCTGTCTCTGCGAGTGAGATTGAGCTCTCTGAAGATTATACCTGTGTAATTTCACATGGTCCAAACCCCAAAACAACTCATATTTTTTGTGACTGCATTTTGGAATGTCACACAGACGAGTTGGCTAATTGTAATAAGAAGAATGAGCAGGGGATTGAATCACCATGGATTGTTGAACCTACTGTTGGTTCCCCAGCCAATCCGCCGAAGGACTTTTTGAGCTTTTGTTTCCTTTGCGAGAAGAAACTGGAAGAGGGTAATGATATCTACATGTACAGGTATATAACCAAACATCTACCTCTAGTTATCTGGTCTGTCGTTGTTAAAGATAGTTCCCTATTTGCATTTTACTGAGTAGTTACACGTAGTTGATTTCTTAGCAATATGTTTTATCAATAGTTTGATACTGTCTGTATATAAGATGGTTGCATGATATAACTGTTTCTGTATTCAGACCTTGAACCGATTCTGAAAGAATGAATACCAAAACAAACCTTGAACCCTATTATTTGAGATTTTTTGGGTTCTTTTGATTATTGCAGAGGAGAGAAAGCATTCTGCAGTTCCAATTGCCGCTCTCAGGAAATTTTGTTCGAGGAGAAAATGGAAAAGGCTGGTAAGGAGAATTCCACCGAGAACTCTACTGAACCCACAAGCTGTGATGATATCTTCCTACCAGGTATGGTGGTAACCACCTAATAAGGGAAACACAGTTTCTTCTCCCAGGTCCCGTACACCAGGGTCCATGATTCACAAAATAAAGTAACAAAAAGTAAACGCTCGAGATCATCTGTTTTACAAAAGTGCTGTCTTATATGTGAATCAGTTAGCAGCCATGGATGGTCGCTTGTGTACATTGTTTCGTTTACTGGTTTATTTTTCTTTTTAATGGTGTACTAGTGAGACATGGGCAGTAACAAGCCTTTCTTTTTCGCTGTCTTCTAATTTTCATTATCGAAATATGGACACAATCTTTAGACTTCTATCGTCTTATAATTTTGTCAAAGAAGGGGTCGTTGTAGCCGGTTTTACGAGCTCCCCCCGCGTCTATTATCAAGGCAAGAGTTTTTATGTATAAGCCTTCGAACTCAATATATAAATGATATAAACTTTAGACTCTTTGTAATTATAGTCTTTATGGATGTGCTTCTTTTTGTTACTTATTATTGTAGCTTCAAAGTATAAGTTCTTTTCTGCTCGTCTTATATTGAGATTTGTCAATGAATCTGGTTATGTTGACTGCTTTTAGATGAAGTTTTTTTTATCTTGTAAGGTCTCTCTGGTAGTCTGGCTGCTAGATAACCTACTTTGTTCATTTTTGATATTCCTCCCCAGTTAGGCTCTGCTTCTTTCGGCTTCTTTTATACTCTGCTTGCACCCTTCCACATCTACTAAATTACTTATTTGCTGGTCTTTGTCACACTGGGGGTAGACTCTGTGCTTTCTCTTAGAATTCCATGAGTTTCTCTTGCGCATTCCTACACTTTTCGGCAGTCAATTATCCAGAAGTACTTTTTTTTGCCTCCATGACATGTTAACTCAGTTTCATATCTACAATGCTCAATAATAGATATGAACATGAAATACTTTCTTTTGCCTCAGTGAAATGTTTACTCAGTTGTATGTCTACAATGGCAATACTCAATAATAGATATGAACACCTGGTACCCATTCATCATTGCCAAGCACTCGAGGGTATCAATCTGACAGACAAGGCAACATGATTACAAACTGACCATGATTATTAACCTTGTTAGGTCCACTGCATCTCTTAGAACAGAGCCATATTCTATATATTGTACTGCTCTCTGAAACCAGGTCTTGACAGATGAGTGTTGTTTTCCTTGCTTGCATCAACATCTACCAGGTTCCATACATTCTGTTCGCTCAACTAAGCAAATCACATTGCCATGCTGCTGACAGTAAACTCTGTCATTAGACCATCCCATATTTTGAAAAGCAAACAACAATAGTTAAACTTGCATTTTCACGACTGAATCACTGCAGTGGTGACTCCTGGAGCGAGCAAACAAACACACACTAACCTGAAACTCAAAGGTCGAGCATCCATGAGAACCTCTTCATTTGAACTGGTTCCTTAATTTGGGTTACTTATCTGTAAGCTTAATCTGCATTTCCATCTCTATTCAAATGGTTTGTTCGACGTTTTTTTGGACTTACACTGAGGGATGAGATTCGACCTGTAGGACTATTTTTAGTGGTAGCCGTTAGTGGCACTACAGTTCAAACTACAATTTTCAGGATAAAATTTTATTTTTATGAGTATATGTGGCCGATGATGATTGGCTGCGATTGGATAGAGTCATTGGCTGACTTTAGGAAAGTAATACAAAGCTGAGTCGGAACATACGTTAAAACTGAAATATGGAGTCGTTGAAACTTGAAATTAACCCCTCCCCTAGTATCACGAGAAAAACGCTGCAATGCACCATCAGTTCCCATTCTCATGGACCTTATGGTACTGACTAGTTTGACCGAACTTCACCAGAGGTTAGAATTTTGCTTCAGCTCGCTGTATAACTACCACCACTCCATTTCCATTTCAGCTGGAAAGATGAGCTCCAAAAAGTATTGTGCATCAAAGATATATGTTTTCTAGTTGAGTTATCTAAGGCTGGTTCCATGGGGAAGGTCAAACCCAGACATATGCCATGCCTGGTGGCATGGTAAACTGGCCGCGTCTATATGGTAAAATAATTAAGCGGTGGATTTTCTATCGAACGACATAGATTACATCGTCAGCGGTGGAGTTTTACATTGCTAGCGATGTCCTCTATACCATTCGACGTAGTTTCCATCGCCCATGGTAGGTGCTCTGTCATCTATAAATAGCAGCACTCACTTTACTTTTCCTTCACGCCTATTTCAAAATTCTTTCGTCCCCTTCTCCAGAGTACAAACAAGAGCATTTTTTTGAGCAATTTTTTTTTGAAATTGTGTAGCAAAACACAGCTAAGAAAAAAAACAAACTGTAAAAAGCAATGGAATAATATCTGGTGGCGTCCGGAATCAGGATAAAGAAAAATAGTTCGTAAATGTTAGGAACTAGGTAGTCCTGGTGTGTTACTTGTGTGTATATCTAGCCATATCGAGCGAGTTAGTTTAACTGAACTAAGAGGTGGGCGGTCTAAGATCATTGTATTTCTTCA
Organism: Papaver somniferum; assembly: GCF_003573695.1. Lineage (NCBI taxonomy): Eukaryota > Viridiplantae > Streptophyta > Magnoliopsida > Ranunculales > Papaveraceae > Papaver > Papaver somniferum. The sequence goes on along the minus strand of NC_039365.1, from coordinate 158,721,311 downwards.
AGAAAGGGAGCGAACATATTCTTGGCAGCATTTATATTATATGAAAGTCAAAAACCATAGGACTCAAGTTGTCCAAGTTATATTAGAATGTTGGTTGGCTATTGCAAATACATTTTTTTTCAAGGATTTCAAATGTGGTAAGTTTTTGTTTTCCAATTCAAATTTTTAGTTTTAAATACAAACTTTAATTATGATCATGTTGTTTATAACTGTTAGATTTGTATATGTCGATGGAAATACAATGTGATGGAGATATACTTCCATTCGACCAATTAAAGTGGGAGTCGGAAGAAAATGAAAACAACTACTTCCGTTGTACTTAAATGATTTAGAAGCAAGGTCAGATTAAAAAAAACTACACTCAAGATGAGTAAGAGTGTCTGTGTTGAAGAATTCTTTGATGCATTATGTTAAGAAAATGGCAGACAACTCTAGAGCAGAACAATAACACATGTTTCCTGATGATTATCCTAAGCTTGAACGTATGTTATATGTGCTAAATTATGTTCCCCAATGCTAGCTCGGTGACATTAGTTGGTTTTCTCGAAGATTTAGCATAAGCATTAACATATGATTGGGGGTCTGCAATGTTACCTGAACTTTACATGACCTTTAGTGAATGCTTGTGTACTAATAAGGATAACATGAATGGATTTTGGGAATATTGGAGTTAAGAACCATAATTCATTTCTAATATTTGATTTATTATCAAAATAATATTAAATTGGTAAATGTACTAAAACAACAATGTTTGTCTATGTTATTTTCAGTATTGGTGGTATACTTACTTTGGTGTTTGTGAACTTGATCTTCATGATAAAAGGATTATTTTTCCAGTTGTACAAAGCCGAAATATATAATTGGAATCCTGGTCAGATAAATGATGGTCAAAATACTGCTACAATTCATAGGATGCAACAGCTGTGTAGAATATGTAAAAACAAAAAGCTTATGTCGTATATTTCAATTGAGGAGTACCATGAAGATGTAGGCCGAAGAATGTTACACTTTAGCTATAAGCAAATTGCATTTTAAGGTCCTATTTCAAGGCGTGATATTCGGTACTACGCAGAAAGACATCTTCATTACCCTATAAGGCAAAAGGGTAAAAACAACCAACTTATTTTCAAGTTCGCTAATTTTTCAAGATGATTTGATGGAGTTGATAAAGAATCATGTCCTTGGGAAGAAACTGAAGATTTGATCCAAATCCCTGAAAGTGACTTTCATTACTCTAGTTGGTTCTAAAACATTTTCCAACCAAATATTGTTGTGCAAGCAAAAAACTTGGTTAATGTGGATTTTCCAGCACCACCTAGCGATATTCCTTCCCAACCTCCACCACCGATAGGCGAAGTATATATGTATCCTAGTAGTCAAATGGGTTCGTCGTCGAATAATATACATCAATTATCCCTGGAGGTGAAGACTTTATCTCCTTCAAGAGATATTATTAATGTTCTAATTAGTTCTAAAGGTCTGCATAAAAATTATCCATACTACGGGGTGATGGATATACCATAACAGTATCTGAACGAGTTGAACAATTTAAGGCATCTTTGCAATGAATTTCAGAGATTTCACTTGGAGCAGATGCAGAGCCAGACGGCAAGCATGATATAAGAAACTCCTGCCACTCTAGCAGGTTCAAGTCATGATGGAATGGTTTTAAGTCATGATGGTATAGGTTCATGTCTTTTCGATGTATAAACAAGTTATGATGGCATGTGTTCAATCCCTGGTGATAGAAGTCGAAGAAGTTGTGGAAGTCGTCATTTCTAAGTTTTAAAAAGACTCAGCTAGCACCATGTGATGGAAGAGGCATCGAGATGATGGATATCCAGACTCCTAGTAGTTTATTGCAAATTCCCCAAGGTTAGGTACACACTCCTGGTGGTGGATTGAACATTGATGCATTTAGGCAATCTACTATTTATTGTTAGAGCACTGCTCGGTCGAACTCACAAGTGTTGCAATCTCAAGCTTGTTTGTCAAGTTTAGGTTATCAAAACTATAAGTCTTGATTTCTAGTCCACTTATAGCTATGTCTCAGACTAGGATAGAATGTGTATTTGAGCTTTATACTTCACGACGTTCATCGATTGAAGACGAAGATCTACTGAGGAGAGCATGGAGGAACTTCATCAACAAAAGGTATGAGGATACTAAAACTTATCTATCACTCAGAAGTCTATTCTATTCTATCTCCTATTGAGACTAAATCGTATAGTTATATAGACTTTTACATTATACACATAAGATATTTCGAGCTGAGTTTAACTCGATTATATGTTTCTCGAAATATGTGTTGGAATCTTTTTGCTTTAACTATGTTCATCATTATTCTTGAAGAGTTTAGTTGGAAACAGTTTATTTGTTGGAAACTAAATAATGAGTCAAAAGATGATCATGTGAAAATTGCCTTGAAACATCTTACATGATTTGTGTGAGACAGTCATTTGATATAGACTCGGAATGTTTTGTATTGATCATTCGATCACTTGAAAATTACTTATAAGCTAATAGTATGTGTGAGACAGCTATTTTCGTCTTCTAAGGATGTTTTACTGATTGAAATGGGAGTTTAGAACAATTAACTATTGTCTGGATATAGCACAGTATGCATACCAGTATGCAAACTGTTGTAGGATGATTCAGGTCCGGAAACCAAGTTTGCATACCAGTATGCGAATGGTTTTAACTGTTAAAGTCCGGGAACCAAGTTTGTATGCCAGTATGAGAACGATTATACCTGAGTTAGGTTCGGGACGGCAGTATGCATACCGGTTTGCGAACTGTCGGACAAGACCAAAGTCTGGAACTTAAGTTTGCGTACCCGTTTGCAAACTAAGTTGGTTCATGTTTGAAAATCGGTTAAATATGATTTCATACTCATGAAAAAATACATATATAAATTAAGGTATGCAATCTTTGCAAACCGTGGCTTAATGTTCATGAATTGATTATCTTGAATCAATCCGATTTCGTCTCTGTTGTATCTTTTCTACTTCTATGAGAATATGAAAATTTGAACAACTCTATGAGTAACATAATTAGATTCATTTGATTATCATTTTATCTAGAAGTGTTAGATGAATGTGGTTAATACAAAAGTGTTCATATGGCTAACTTCGGTTAACCATTGTTGAGACAACCCAATATACACGTTTAGGTATGGTTACCCATATCTAAATGAAGGTATATTTCATTTATGTGTAACAAGCTAATACCATCTAACGGTGGAGAGATATTGCTTTGATTTTAATCAAACTTAGCTTGAACCTTAAATCAGGATTTTATCTAATGATGAATATTGATTGCTTTGTTTCAACGCTATCAAACCCTGATTTGAAGATTATATTAGGGAGAACTCTAGCAATTGGGAAACCTAATCCCCACACCTCCTATGTGATACTAGTTGCGTACTAGAGTTGATTCTCCTTTAACCTAAGTTTTTCCTAAAACCATTATAGGTTAACGACTTAAAGACTTCATTGGGATTATGAAGCCAGACCCAACTATTTTTTCTGTAGTTGCGTGTTCTGATCTTACGTGTTCTACCGTATTGAGTACTATCTTCTCTAAGATTGGCTCGAGATTTATCTCCGATAGGTAAGATATAAAAAGTAATCACAAAGCTCTTCGTCTCATTCTTTGTGATTCCATAATAACTTGTTCTACTACCATATAATTAAATTATTGTGAGGTGATTGATATTTCTAGGCTGTTCTTCGGGAATATAAGACCGGATTATCAACTAGTTCTTGTTCACCTTGATTTATCAAAAGACGAAACAAAAACTTCGTAGGTATTTCTATGAGAGACAGATTTATCTATCAGAATTGTGGGAGACAGATTTGTTTATAAAGTCTTCGAATTTGGGTCGTAGCAACTCTTAGTTGTGGGTGAGATCATCTAAGGGAATCAAGTGTGTAGAGTCCTGCTGGGATTTAGAGGCGTAAGGAACGCGACTGTACCTTAATCGGTGTGAGACTTGGTTAGGGCTCAACTACATTCCAGTCCGAAGTTAACTTGTGGTAGGATAGTGTCTGTATAGGTTTAATACAGTGTGGTGTTCAAATCTGGACTAGGTCCCGAGGTTTTTTTTAGTATTTGCAGTATCCTCGTTAACAAAACTTCTGTGTCTGTGTTATTTCTTTTTCCGCATTATATTGTTTATCTTTATAAATGAAACACCATAGGTTGTGTGTAGTTCAATCAATTAGTAAATCCGACCTTTGGTTGTTGATTGAAACTTGAACATTGGTTTTTGATACCATTCAAGTTATTTCTCATATCAATCAGGCTCAAAGATTTCTATTTGTTCGGTTGCATATTGTATTGAGAAATTTAGATATAACTCGTGGATGTTTTTCTTTGATTGAGTCTGACTGTCTAGTTGATTCTATTGGAATTATATTGAAGTTAGTCCATATAGATTTCCGAACGAAATATTTGGTGTGGTTGTTAGACCCCCACCTTTTCCATTGGTATTAGAGTAGGAAAACACGCTAAGACCTCATAAGTCTGTGTTTGTATCAATTTGACTCTATGGACAGAAGTGATATCTCAAACAATGTATCACCGGTTCAGAAACATTATGACTTGGTTCAAAGCCTTGATTCTCCTGAGAAATCTCTCACGTCCTCTCCATTGTCTGAAACTGGATGATCTTTCAGATGTAATCTATTTAGATGATGGACAAGAGGTTGATGAGGAAGTCTCGCAATACATCAAGCTTTTTGAACATCTCATAACGAAAAAGAATTCAACATCTTGCTTGACTAATTTCTGACTCCTCTCTGTCTAGAAAACAAGAAAATGAGAAAACTCTTTAAGGGTTACGATTGTGGGTATAATATCTTTTTAAAGATCGTGAAGAAGATCTACGTTCAAAGAATTCCGAATGTGAAAATCTTCGTCGAAATATCTTTTTGTTGGAAGAAAACTTGTTGAATCTGAAGCAAGATGTTACTTTCAACAAAGTTGTTTTAATAACAGAGAAAACATTTTTCTCTCACGAGAAAAAAAACTGGAGGCTGACCTTTGTGCTGCTCAGAACAAGGTAAATGAAAAGGCGGGGGTCTAACAACCTCTCCCAATATTTCGATTAGCAATCTGTATGGACAAACTCCAATATACTTTTATGAGAATCAACTAGACAGTTAGACTCAATCAATAAAGTATATCAAAGAGTTTTAGATCTCTATCTCTTTATTTAATTCTTACTCAAGCAAATCTGCGAGTCTTGATTAAATACAAGAGATATAAACTTGGATGGTACCAAAGACCAATATCTAAGGATCAATCAATTTCTAATCAACAACCAAAGGTTGGATTTCACAATTGATATATACAACGCACAACCTGTGATGTTTCAATTATATAACAAAATATAATGCGGAATAGAAATAACACAGACACCAGAAATTTTGTTAACGAGGAAACTGCGAATACAAAAAAACCCCGGGACCTAGTCCAGATTGAACACCATACTGTATTAAGCCGCTACAGAAACTAGCCTACTACAAACTAACTTCGGTCTGGACTTTAGTTGAACCCTAATCAATCTCACACTGATTCAAGGTACAGTTGCGCTCCTTACGTCTCCGATCCCAGCAGGATACTTCGTACTTGATTCCCTTAGCTGATCTCACCCAAAACTAAGAGTTTCTACGACCCAAAGTCGAAGACTTGATAGACAAATCTGTCTCACACAGAAAAGTCTATAGAATTGAATAAATCTGTCTCCCACAGAAATACCCAAGAGTTTTTGTTCCGTCTTTTGATAAATCAAGGTAAACAGGAACTAATTGATAAACCAGTCTTATATTCCCGAAGAACAACCTAGTATATTATCAATCATTCACAATAATCTAAATCATATGGTAGCGAAACTAGATATTGTAGAATCACAAACGATGAGACGAAGATGTTTGTTATTTCTTTTTATCTTTCCCTATCGGAGATATAATCTCAAGCCAATTATTTAATTGAAATCGTACGATAGAAAATGGAAAGATCTGATCGCTCAACTACAAGAAAAGTAGTTTCGTCTGGCTTCACAATCCCAATGAAGTCTTTTAGTCAGTAACCTACAGGGTCTCGAGAAGAAACCTAAGGTTAAAGGAGAATCGACTCTAGCAAACCAACTAGTATCACACAGGAGGTGTGGGTATTAGTTTTTCCAGATGCTAGATGTCTCCTTTATATAGTTTTCAAATCAGGGTTTGCAATCTAAGTTACCTTGGTAACAAAGCATTCGATATTCACCGTTAGATAAAAAACCTGATTAAACCAAGCTAATATATTTCAACCGTTAGATCGAAACTTAGCTTGTCACACACACAAATGAAATGCATTCATTTAGGTTTGAGTAACCGTACCTAAACGTGTACACTTAGTTGGTTCACAAATAGTTAACCAATGGTTATCCATATGAGCACTTTCATATTAACCGTATTCATCTTTCTCATAACTAGTTCAAATGACTCATAAGAACTAGTTGAAGAGTTGTTCAATTGCTTAGGTCTTTATTCATAGACACAATTAAAACAAAATCGGTTTAATTCACTTGAATCAATTCATGAAAAATATATCCACGGTTTGTAAAGATTCATTCCTTATAATTTATTGTTTTAAGTTCATGAACTACCGATTTGAGATATCACCAGCTTGAGTACGCGTACGGGTATGCGTACCTTAGCTACCGAATTTGAGTTTACAAACTCAGCAGAAATTTTCGGGTCGGAAAATTTTGTGGGTTCGCGTACCTAAGGTTACTGGTTTACTAGTTTGCAAACTTACAAACTCCAGTAGAAATTTTCGGTATGAAAACTTCCGTGGGTACGCGTACTCAACCGTTCTCCTTCACCAATACCGCATGCACACATATGCACACACTTGGCTTCCGGTATATGGATGGTAATCTCAACTCTATCACACTATATATGCTTATATCATACATGGTAATCTCAACTCTACATTTCAATTATTGAAACATTCTTTTATAATGTTATAACAATCGTTATTCACGACTATCGTCATTAAAGCTATTTTCAAGATTGAAACGTCATTATGACTTTCGTCACAGGTAAAGATGAAAATGGTTAAAGCGAAAGATTACCAACACATATTTCGAGAAAAAGTTAGGCAAGTAAACTCGACTTGAAATAGCAAATGTGTATGTATGAAACTATCATACTTAAACGACTTTGTCTCAAGAGTAGGAGATTGAATAGACTTTTGAGTTATAGATAAGTTCAAGTCTCCACATACCTTTTAGTCGGATGAAGGTCCACCGGTTCCTCGAGTAGTTCTTCATCTTCGTAAGATGATCGCCATGGAGTCTGGAGCTTCAACTACACTTGACTATCCTAGACCGAGACTTAGTCATAAGTAAACTAGAAATCAAGACATATAGTTTTGATCACTAATATTGAAAAACATGCTTGAGATAGCAACGCATGCGAGTTCGACCGAGCAATGCTCTAACAATATCCCCCTTTGTCAATTTTAGTGGCAAAACTATCAATACATATGGATTACAAAATAGATAAAAACTTGGTAGCTTCTCGTCCACATGCTTGATCTCCTTGGTGTTTCAATATTACTCGAAATCTTCGTCACTTCCAAGTACTCCAATGATTCCAAAGGTTGTAAGTTTAGCATCATCGTTATTGAAGTTCCGTAGCCATAACAATGAGAAAACAAATGCTCTCGATCATTGTTATACAGTGTCATAGTATTATTACACAGTATCAAAGTTCTCATATCACAACTTCGACAACAATACTATGGTGATATGTATCACTCCTCCTTAGTCAATACTTCGTCTCAACACGAAAATCACTCCCCCTTACATAATGATCCGCAAAACACGTAAACCATATGTATTTGTAGTGTGAACTACATATTAATTCTCCCTCTTTTTGTCAATATAATTTGCAAAGGTACGAAAACAGGATCCTAATAAAATTCTCATGGAGACACTTAAAGACCAAAGAAAAGTACATATCAACTTTGTTTTGATCGCAATCATAAAGCCGAAGCTAAATGCATTCATCACGGAGTTTATAAAGATACAAGATAACTCCTCAAATATTCCACAGCCGCACTCCCCACAAAGATATGGAAATTAAGCGCAAGTTCAAAAGAACTCTCCCACATTTGATGTCGTTCCCGAAAGAACAACAAGAGCGACCTTACTTTTACAAGAAAATAATGATTTATTTGGACACCAAAAACCAAAAAAATGATTTTTTTATCCAAAAATTCTCAATCAAATTAACTGCAAGAGAACCCATAATTAATCTAATCGGAACACACAACCAAAATAATCACAAATGAATCCATGACTAGTTTAGTTGGAAATTCTCACACAAGAAGACTTATGGAGCCACACAGTATACACATAAAATATGGATCAGAGAAAATCAATATTGCGGAATATACAAGGATTGATTCTATTTTCCATCACTATTTGCATAACGATATACAATAGACATAATCCTTGTTAACAAAAGATTTTAACCTATCTTCCATCAAATAATTAACATAATAGGCTTAACTTTTGTTTGTCAAAATTTATTCATTCTTTTATCAATACATACATATCGACATATAAACGAGATAACTTTTGACATCGTATGGGACAATAATAGTTCACGAACGCAAACACATATCCCATATTGCAATATATAAAACCATAAAGATTAATACTGCAATCATCATCTTCCAAAATAATTTTTTATAATTTAAACAAATAAACCTAAAAACAAGAAGTTGGAAACGTTGGACATAGCTATGTGTACTCCCAATAATGGTTATTCCAAATTCTAGTTATTCTTCTAAACCAAACAAGAATAAAATTATCATAAGAAGATTTACTATATAAATTAAATAAATTCATCAAACCCAAAACGAATACAAGCTAACATTAAACATCTGATTCATGATCCTCAAACTTGGAATTTTTGAGCTTGTGATTGACAGCATCCTCTGCTTTTTTAGAGTGGATATCCTTGTTGAGAAGTTCCTTTACATGATATTTCATGAGAACAAGGTCAGAATTAACCTTTTCAACTCAGTTCTTACCATATCAAGACACTTCATTATATCAACAAGTTTCTGTTTTGCATCCTCGAAGTTCTTGAGAAAGTCAACAACCACTTCATCTGAAATCTCTTCAACTTCCTCAATATCTGAGTAGAAATCAGGAGAACGAGGAAAATACCTTTCAACTTCAACAAATGTTCCCTTCTCTTTATCGAACTCAAAATACACCGTATTATCAACGAAGTCTTCAGGTAGATCTGAGGTGCAAGAAGAAGACGCCATTGATAATAAAAGGCCTAGAATGAGATATCTCAACTCAATATGAAGGGTATATAGATGATTTCGAACAGACTTAGGGTTTACAAGCACGTCTTGTGAAAGAACCTATAAACCGTACATATACCCATAGGAAGGAGGGTCCGCAGAGACCTAGCCAAAAAGGTTATTTGTTGAAGATAGTCTGCACAAAACCCATGCATCTTAACTCTAAGGTCTAAAGCAAGAATGAAGTAATGAAAATAACACGCAAAAAGAAATACTTATGCAAAAGTGTTTGACTGACAATCCATCTAAGAACGATAAGAAAATAGGTAGATAATCAGAGACACTTTGCCAAAAGTATACCTATTCAATTCTCACACAACTAGGTTTTTTGTAGGTAAGATTTCAACCTTGTGATTAGTTTACACAAGTATGAGCCCTCAGCTCATTAAATGAACATTGTCTTTGTTTATTCTTCTTTCTTCGATTGACACTCATCCCAGAAGAGTAAGACACAGTTTGTTTAGCATATCCGTCAGAGGACTAAATATAGGACCTCTTCCGATTGGTTCAAGAGGATGAAGATAACGAGGGATCCATTTTCTAGACTTAGATTTACCAAAATCATTCTTATAAGCACATGGAATGTGTTCATTAGCAACACAACTTGTATCATTAGAATGCACTTGTACCCTGTGAAGATTTTTAGAAAAGAGATCATTTTTATAAGGTTTCTGGTTTTCCGTGGGCATGCGATTCACTGCAGTAGTCGACTGACTATATACTCCATTGACAGTAGATAGAAGAAAATTATGAAATTTAGAGATTTGTTTCCTCCTAGCAAAACAATGGATGGCATAGTGATTCTATTTCCCACAGAAGGAACATGTTCGTGGAAGCGAATTGTTAACAGATATCTGCTTCAAACACATGTCCCGTTTGGAAGTTTGTCGTTTGTATTTTGCAGGGCCTTCCTTTAGTGAGTTTTTCTTCATGTCAGGGAACTCATATTGAGCATCAGCACGTGACACGGAAGAATTTCTCATTACAATGTTTCTTTTGTCAAGGAGATAGACTTTTTTTGGGTAGGTGAAGAGATGCAGCAATATTCTCTGTTTCTACACGAAGGTTGTTCAAATCAGAGAGGTGTGTCTCAATCAAACGTTTTTCTCTAACTGTTCCTTCTTTAACATTCTCAAGGATGCAAATATTTTCTTGTTGTAGCATATTTTCTTGAGTGAGTCTTTTAATATTGTTGGAGAAGGATTCAATGATTTTATAGAATTCATGTACTTGACTAAGAGACTTCTTAAATTCATCCAAGAGTTGAGCATAATTGCGAAAGTTAATTGTCTCAGTTGGATTTTCTTTATTTCTGGTGACATTCCTTTCTACTTCTGACATCCTGTCAACTGCCTCGTTTCTTTCTCTGGATTCAGAAGAATCATCTAAGGATTCAGAAGAATCATCTAAGGATTTATCCTTTAAGGAAAAACCAATACACTTGACATAGTCAACAGTATGGGAAGACATAGACTATGCGTAGATATGAGATACTACTTTGTCTACAGAATCAGATTGCTACAAACACAGACTTTTGAGGTCTTAAACGTGTTTGCCTGCTTTGATACCAATTGAAAACTCAGGGGTCTAACAACCTCTCCCAATATTTCGATTAGCAATCTGTATGGACAAACTCCAATATACTTTTATGAGAATCAACTAGACAGTTAGACTCAATCAATAGAAAAGTATATCAAAGAGTTTTATATCTCTATCTCTTGATTTAATTCTTACTCAAGCAAATCTACGAGTCTTGATTAAATACAAGAGATATAAACTTGGATGGTACCAAAGACCAATATCCAAGGATCAATCAATTTCTAATCAACAACCAAAGGTTGGATTTCACAATTGATCTATACAACGCACAACCTCTGATATTTCAATTATATAACAAAATATAATGCGGAATAGAAATAACACAGACACCAGAAATTTTGTTAACGAGGAAACCGCGAATACAAAAAAACCCCGGGACCTAGTCCAGATTGAACACCATATTGTATTAAGCCGCTACAGACACTAGACTACTACAAACTAACTTCGGTCTGGACTGTAGTTGAACCCTAATCAATCTCACACTGATTCAAGGTACAGTTGCGCTCCTTACGTCTCCGATCCCAGCAGGATACTTCGTACTTGATTCCCTTAGCTGATCTCACCCAAAACTAAGAGTTTCTACGACCCAAAGTCGAAGACTTGATAGACAAATCCCTCTCACATAGTAAAGTCCATAGAATTGAATAAATCTGTCTCCCACAGAAACACCCAAGAGCTTTTGTTCCCTATTTTGATAAATCAATGTGAACAGGAACTAATTGATAATCCGGTCTTATATTCCCGAAGAACAGCCTAGTATTATCAATCACCTCACAATAATCTAAATCGTATGGTAGCGAAACTAGATATTTTGGAATCACAAACGATGAGACGAAGATGTTTGTGATTTCTTTTTATCTTGGTCTATCGGAGATATAATCTCAAGCGAACTCGTACGATAGAAAATGGCAAGATCAGATCGCTCAAATACAAGAAAAGTAGTTTCGTCTGGCTTCACAATCCCAATGAAGTTATTCAGTCGTTAACCTATAGGGTCTCGAGAAGAAACCTAAGGTTAAAGGAGAATCGACTCTAGTAAACCAACTAGTATCACACAAGAGGTCTGGGGATTAGTTTTTCCAGACGCTAGATGTCTCTTTTATATAGTTTTCAAATTTGGGTTTGCAATTTAAGTTACCTTGGTAACAAAGCATTCAATATTCACCGTTAGATGAAAAACCTGATTTAACCAAGCTAATATCTTTCAACTGTTAGAACGAAACTTAGCTTGTCACACACACAAATGAAATGCATTCATTTAGGTTTGAGTAACTGTACCTAAACGTGTACACTTAGTTGGTTCACAAATAGTTAATCAATGGTTAGCCATATGAGCACTTTCATATTAACCGTATTCTTCTTTCTCATAACTAATTCAAATGACTCATAAGAACTAGTTGAAGAGTTTTTCAATTGCTTAGGTATTTATTCATAGACACAATTTTTGAAACAAAATCGGTTTGATTCACTTGAATCAATTAATGAACAATATAGCCACGATTTGCAAAGATTGCACTCCTTATAATTTATTGTTTTAAGTTCATGAACTACCGATTTGAGATATCACCAGCTTGAGTACGCATACGGGTATGCGTACCTTAGCTACCGGATTTGAGTTTACAAACTCAGCAGAAATTTTCGGTTCGAAAAATTCTATGGGTACGCGTACCTAAGGTTACTGGTTTACTTGTTTGCAAACTTACAAACTCCAGCAGAAATTTTCAGTATGAAAACTTCCGTAGGTACGCGTACTCAACCTGTCTCCTTTGAAAAAGCGGGGGTCTAACAACACCACCCAATATTTCGCTTAGAAATCTGTATGGACTAAATCCGAAATACTTTCTAGAGAATCAACTAGATAGTCATACTCAATCTAGGTTAAAGTATCTCAAAGAGTTAATATCTCTCTCTTATTTTGATTTACTCGAGTTAATAGTAATCAACGAGTCTTTAATCAAACACAAGGAATAACTTGGATGGCACCAAAGACCAATATCCAAGGATCAATCAATGACAATCAATAACCAAAGGTTGGATTACTCTAATTGACGATCTAACGCACAACCTATATTATTTCAATTATAAAGATAAAACAATATAATGCGGAAATTGAAATATCACAGACACCAGAAATTTTGTTAACGAGGAAACCGCAAATGCAGAAAAATCCTGGGACCTAGTCCAGATTGAACATACACTGTATTAAGCCGCTACAGATACTAGCCTACTCCAAGGTAACTTCGAACTGGACTGTAGTTGAACCCCAATCAATCTCCCACTGATCCAAGGTACAGTTATGCTCCTACGCCCCTTATCCCAATAGGATACTATGCACTTTATTCCCTTAGCTGATCTCACCCACAACTAAGAGTTGCTACGACCCAAAATCGCAGGCTTTGACAATAAAAAAATCTATCTCCCACAGACAAGTCTATCAAAGGATCAATCTTTCTCCCACAGATAAACCCTAAAGGTTTTGTTCCGTCTTTTGATAATAATCAAGGTGAACAGAAACCAATCGATAATCCGGTCTTATATTCCCGAAGAACAACCTAGAGTTATCAATCACCTCACAACAATCTTAATCGTATGGTAGCGAAACAAGATGTTGCGGAATCACAAACAATGAGACGAAGATGTTTGTGATTACTTTTTATATCTTGCCTATCGGAGATATCAATCTCAAGCTAATCAAACTGATTGTACTCGTACGATATAATATGCAAGATTAGATCACACAACTACGATAAAAGTAGTATCAGTCTGGCTTCACAATCCCAATGAAGTCTTTAAGTCGTTAACCTGGTTTTAGAAGAAGAAAACCAAAGGTTAAAGGAGAATCGACTCTAGTATGCAAACTAGTATCACACGTGAGGTATGGGGATTAACTTTGCACAATACTAGATGTCTCCTTTATATAGTCTTTCAAATCAGGGTTTGCAATCACTATTAGCTTAGTAACAAAGCATTCAATATTCACCTTTAGATGAAACCTGATTTAGATTCAAGCTAATATTTCTCAACCGTTAGATCGAAAACTTAGCTTGTTATACACACTTGACAATGCACGCTTCTAGGTTTGTTAACCGTACCCAACCGTATGCACTTGTTGGTTCAACAATAGTTAACCAAATGGTTAGCCATATGAGCATTTCATATCAACCATGTTCTTCTTCACCATAACTAGTTCAAATGACTTCAAATTAACTAGTTAGAGAGTTGTTCAATTGCAAGGAAATCTCATGTACTACACAAGACACAATTGAAGCAAAGATGATTTGATTCACTTGAATCGGTTCATGAACTTTTATAGCCACGGTTTGCAAACTGCATTCTTAGTATTTTTAAGTTTAAGTTCAGAAATCATCTTCAGATATATAACCTTATCAAGTTCGCAGACTAGGTTCGCGGACTTAAGTTACCGGGCAGAGTTTACAAACTCCAGCAGAAACTCTCGGGTTTGAGAACTTCGCCGGTTCGCGGACTTAGCTTCACGCAAGTAGTTTGTAAATTCCAGCAGAAATTCTCGGGTTTGAGAACTTCGGCAGTTCGCGGACCGAGTTTGCGGACTTGGCTCATTCCATTCTTCCGGTTCTCTTGATCAACAAAGTTCGCAAACTTTGGTTCAAGGAATAGGACTTATACATAACTGTGTTTCCACAACAATGCTTATGTCCACCATTGGTTATGTAATTTAAACTCTCATTCCAATCATTGAAACATTCTTAGAGGACGTTATATAGTTGTTACACCATTTCTCGTCAAAGCAATTTTCAATATGATTGAAACATATCATGACTTTCATCACATGGTAAAGATAAACTTGATCGAAGCGAAAAGCTTTTTTTCTTTTTCTAATTCACAAATTTTATTGATAAAACCCAAATTCAGTTACAATAGTCCAGAAAACAATAATGAAAACAAAAGGAAATTACACAATTAAGCAAGTTAACACTTTTCCTATCTTTTCAAGGACTGAATCTATAGTATGGTACCAAATCATCTCCTCTCTTAGCTAGTGAATCAGTTGAAAATTTAATCTCTCGATAACAATGTTCAAACTGAACTTCAGTAATTTGTTGATAATCCCTGAGCCATCTAGATCTAATACACCATGGTACAAGCCCCTTACTGAATTGATTTATCACTGTTTTTGAGTCTGATGTTATTATAATTCTTTTGAATCTCCAAGTTACAGCCCATTCAAAAGCACAGAGTACTGCAAAATTTTCTGCCATGTAGTTTGAAGTTATTCCAATACCCCCCGACATTGTACCAACCACTTGAAACAGGTGATATCTGACAAAAATACCAAACCCTGCTTTCCCTGGGTTTCCAAATGATGCACCATCACAGCAAAATAGAATATAACCCATTCTTGGCTGAGTCCAGAATAATTCCTTAATGCAGCTATACTTTGTTTTTCTAACACCCAGTTTGAAGAACAAGATGATATCACTATCATATTGTCGCCCCCATCTGGTACCATTCATTATGTTTCGACCCTCATTAACATATTGTAAGATTCTTTTTATAAAATTCTTAGCATTAGGCTCAATGTTCTCAATTTGTTTTTTTGTTCTTTTGGAACCATAACTCTCTCATAGTGACACATGCTGCTGTCATCCATACTTTCTTTACTAGGGGGCTACAATGTTTAGCTAGCTTGCATATATCACTGGAAGATGTAGGCTTAGAGAATTGAAATACCTGACAAATCCACTCCCAAATATTTTCACTAAACTTACAACGCCAGAGGATATGGTCCATGCTATCTTGATCTGCTACACATATACAACACCTTGATACCATATCAAAGCCCCTGTCTTTCATTATTTCATCATCCACATAAATTTTTTGATTAATTTTCCAGATGTTACCTGCAATACTGGGATGCAGAAATGTTCTCCATATTTGAGTTGGACATTGAAGTTCAGGTTCTTTCTGTCTTATTCTCTCTACCGTAGCTGCTGTAGAAAATTCACCATGTAAGCTTCCACTCCATACCATTAAGTCTGCACCACCACTAGCTTCAGGCAAAGCTGTATTATTAATATAAGGTTGGAGTTCCACAGGTATTTCCCAAGAGGTTCCATTTAACAGCTCACTGACTTTCATGTTTGTATTATGTTTGACAAAAGGTATCTCTCCAATTTGATTAATCAATGAAGTTCCCTCATCCAGGTATCAAACCACACAAATATATTTGTTCCATCTCCTACACATCATCTAACATCATCTTTTAATGCATTCCATGCCCATTTTTAAACTGGCCACACTGATGACATTTTCCATGTAGATGTAAATTGTCCATTCTTATCTGTATACTTTGCTTTGAAAAACATTTCCCATTCTTCTTTAGAGTTTAGGATCTTCAACATCATTTTCATGAGATATAGATATTTCGAGGTATACTCGGCTCGAAATACCAAATGTGTATAATCCAAGTCTATATATATAGCATACGACTTCTCGTCTCAAAGAGTAGGAGATAGAGTAGATAGACTTTTGAGTGACAGATAAGTTCAAGTCTTCACATACCTTTTTGTCGAGAAGTTCCACCGGTTCCTTGAGTAGTTCTTCTACTTGTATGATGAATCGCCATGAAGTCCTTGAGCTCAACTACACTTTCTATCCTAGTCCGAGACTTAGCTATAATAGACTAGAAATCAAGACTTATAGTTTTGATCACTAACATTGACAAACATGCTTGAGATAGCAACGCATGCGAGTTCGACCGAGCAATGCTCTAACAATCCCCCCATTGTCAATTTTAGTGACAAAACTATCAATACCTATGGAATACAAAAAAGATAAAGAAACTTTAGTAGCTCCTATTCCAAATGTCTAATCTTCAACATTCTTCGAAATCTTCGTCACTTCCAAGTACTCCAATGATCCCAAAGGTTGTAAGTTTAGCATCACCGCTGTAGAAGATCCGTATTTATAATAATGAGAAAGCATCAGTCTCGATCATTGTTATACAATATCATAGTATTATTACACAGTGTCAAAGTCCAATTGTATCACAACTTCAACAATAATACTATGGTGATATGTATCACTCCCCCTTAGTCAATACTCCATCTCACATGGAAACCACTCCCTTTTACACAATGATCCGTAAACCATATATATTTGTAGTGTGAACTACATATTAATTCTCCTCCTTTTTGTCAATAAAATTGGCAAAGGTACAAGAACGGGATCATAATGAAATTTCCGAAAGAGATATTTCATGACTAAAAGAAAAAATACATACCAACTAATTTAGATGCAATCATAAAGCCGAAGCTAATGCATTCATCAAGGAGTTTAAATATACAAGATAACCCCTATAAAATTCCACAGCCTCACACCCATCAATATATGACCATTAAGCACAAGTTCAAAAGAACTCACCCCCATTTGATGTCATTCTCGAAAGAGCAACAAGAGCGACCTTAATTTCAAAATAAAAGTAGGATTTTTGTTGGACACCAAAAACCATGAGAATGATTTTCTATATCCAAAAACTCAATCAAATTAATCACAAGTAAACCCATGATTAATTTAATCTAAATACACAACCAAATTAAACACAAAAAGTGATCAATTCAATTAATTGTGCTCAACATAAGAGAACTTATGGAGACACGAAAATACTCAACTAGATTAATTACAAGAGAATCCCTAATTAATCTAATTGGAATACACAACCAAACTAATTACAAAAGTAATCAATTTAATTGTCATTTGTTTTGCT